>NC_045438.1:6981439-7014619 GCF_002776525.5 Piliocolobus tephrosceles | reverse complement strand
TTACAGGCATGAGCCACCGTGCCCGGCATTATTTGTATATTTATAAGATACACAGCAGTGAGGAAACTAGGGTTCAAAGAACTTAAGTAGCTTACTGTATACCATTTCTAGTAAGTGGCAAGGCCAACATTGAAAAGCAAGTCTGCCTGGCTCCAAAATCAGTGTTCTTAATCCAAGTTAATATATAAATGTTACCAGGAGACTTGGCGTCCTCTCTTGTGGTTTCAACTCTATCCATGAGTAATTAAGATAACGTGGTTTGAGTTCTTGTTTTCCTTTTCATGGGTTTCATAATTCTGAGTGGTCATTTCAAACCATTGCGGTGACTGACTTACTGAGAAAATTAAGGAGTTAGAGGTAAAGCTATCTAAAATCCATACTTGAACTAAAGGACGACTAACCTGAAATTTAACAACTCTTTTGTACAATTATAATTTATTCCAACTGGAATACCTTCAGTTTAGAATGTGTAATATGCTATACAAACTATCTTAAAAACATTATTGTCATGACTGCAAATTCTGTAAAACAAATCAATAAACAAAAGAGATGCTGACTTATAGAGAAAGTTACCAGCTATTAATAGCTCACCTGGGTATACAAACCAACACTCAGATTTGCATGATACAACCTTGAAGAAAAACTGGGTGTGCTAGTGGAATAGTCTCCCTTATGGCTATAATTTTCCAATTACAAGTTATTTTATCCTTTCAAAAGGATTCTTTGAAGGATAAGTTATTTTATCCTTCAAAGGGATTCTATATCCTCTATTTTTAAGAACCTATTCTCTCAAGCACGGTGGCCAAGAGTTGATGCATGGTCCCTTAGAGAATTCCATGATATTTAGCTCTTCTGGAGAGAGATGACATTTCAGGTTCAGGATGATTCATCTCATGGTTGACATGTCAAGTTTTCCTTTGGGATGTTAGTTGTTGCAAGACACATGATGGAGTTATCAGTGGTGAGCCGGGAGCTGGGTCAGAGTCAGACTGCTCCTTCAGAGGGCCAAACTCCCTGTTAGGCAAAATCTTCTGAATTTTAGATACATGCTGCTTTCAGACATTCTGATATACTCCATGTGCAGAGTCAATGATCCCGTGCTGGCATAGAAAGCCTTATCATCCTGGTAATTAGTGAAACCATTAGGGATTTTATTGATCAACAAACCAATGGGAATACCTGAAACTTGTCCTCAATCCCAACCATTTGTCAGGATTCACTCACACTCTATGTAGGATACTATGTTTCACTTGTGCGCTGCCCATGTAGTTAGCTCTTTAACAGAGATTAATAAATATAAGAAAGGATCTTTGACTTCAGGATTTATTCACCTATTTAGAAGACTCAGCCACATGGGAGGCCACTAGCAGTGAACTTAGGTAAGATGGTAGCCCTTGCTCAGAAGGAAGATTGGGTTCAATATTCATTATTAATAGATGCCCACCACAGCCAGCTGTAGGCAATCCAATTAAGGAACCATAAAATGCTAAAAAATGAGCACAGACTAGATTCTAAAACCTAGCTATGATTCATTAATCATATTAATTTTGCAACAGTTTGTCTGTGATTTAGTTTCACATAGAATATCTTCCCTTCGTAAATCCAAACCCATGGCTTTTCAGGGTTTAAAGAAATCCTCCAAGAGGGACTGTCCAGAACAAAAATACTGCCATTACCCCAGTGCCCTTGACACTGCCTTGAGTTTCAGTTCCCCTATAACCATCTCACTTCCTTTCCCACAGACATGCTAGGCTTAGCCCTGAGAAGGATGCTTATACCTCGGGCCCAATTTCCAACCCAATTCCTTAGCAGAGCTGAAAAAGGTTACAATTTTTCAAAAAGGATTTCAATAAGAAATCAGAGAAACCAAAATTTAAATAAAGAAAATGTGACAGCATAAAACAGTCCAGTTAATGCAAAACATGTTTCTTTCTACATTATCACTGTCTCATATCACTTACTAGTATTGAAACCAAGTACAGGGCTCCTTCCAATCATTCAGATTATTTCTCAAGGTGAAGGTCTAATAATGAACTATTTTGAGGAGATGGCATTTATTTTTACTACTACTTGAGGCAGCCTACTAATTAATTCTCATTTATAATTTATTCATTGCTATCTCAGTTATGTTTTTGTCTTCTATAGGGTCATTCTGTATATAAACAGAGTGGTTAGAAGCCTGAGAACTACAGTTGAGGACTGCTGCTAACCAGATATATCTCTATTACTGGCTCTGTACAGTGACTAATAGTTCCCAACTGTTACTTAGCATAAGGTATTTAAATCTTTTGATGAAATGTAATATATAATTTGTTATTTCTCATTGAGCCCTTGGTGAAAGTGAATAATAAACATGAGAAGACAGGATAAATTTGCAAGAAGTTGAAAAATGTTCTTGACTGTTAGATGCCAAATGAAAAATCCATTTTAGTTTTGCCATAAACTCAAAATGCAGAACCAAATTTTAAAAAACATCTAGAAATATTGGGATGATAAGTTAAAAGTATGTGCTCTAGGAATTTAGATTTCAGAACTGATTGTGCAATTTTAGTGCAGAGGGTCATGAATTGTTGGTAATTCAACAGCAAGCTGTAAGTGTGTATAGGTTCAGCATGAGTCAGCAGTGTGAAGCAAGTCTAAGAAAGAAAATATTTCAGGGCAGTGATCACCCCACTAAATTCTGCCCTGGGCAGGCCACACCTAAGTCCTTGATTTTTAAAGCCACATTATTAAAAGGTGAGAATGTTAGATTACACCTAGAGAGTGATGACAAAACTAGTGAAGGGTTCAGAAACTCTTCAGTGTTGCAGATTAAAGAAACTCCAGGAGTAGAATCAGAGATTAGGTTTGAAACCCTTTTATTTTAGATGAGAGTTAAGGAGTTTAGGGCAAGTTACTTTGCCCCCTTAAGGCCCAGTTTCCTCACCTACAAAAAAGATATTATAATACTACCCCCTCCATAAAGTCATTGTGTACGTTAAATAAGATCATTTATGCTAATGCATTTATGTAAGTTGTAACATGCTATACAAATTTTATATGAGAAATAGTTGATCTGATTCTGAACATCTAAAAAAAATACTGTGAAAGAGAGAGAAGCTCATTACTTATGCTTTCATAGGATAGAAGCAGGAGTAAAAGTAAAAGTGAAGTAGATTAGGCTTAACAAATGAGAGAACATAATAATGACTAATACGTCAACAACATTGTTGGTTGCCTCAAGATGCAGTAAGCTTCCTATCTTAGGAGAAATTGAGGAAGAAACTAGACAAACACCTTGACGGGGTAGTTGTGAAAGAATTTGCCAAATGGCCATAAGTACTCATCCTGGTGAAAGACTTCACCAATCCAGGAATATTTTGCTGGAATTCCAATATGCATTTCTACATCACTCAGTTGAGGACAACTGTAATTTTTTTTTCTTTTTTGAGAGAGGGTCTCACTCTGTCACTCAGGCTGGAGTACAGTGGTACTATCTCAACTCACTGCAACCTCCACTTCCCAGGTTCAAGCAATTCTCATGCCTCAGCCTCCTGAGTAACTGGAATTACAGGCACGCACCACCACGCCTGCCTACTTTTTGCATTTTTAGTAGAGATGGGATTTTACCATGTTTGCTAGGGTGGTCTCAAACTCAAGTGATCCACCTGTCTCAGCCTCCAAAAGTTCTGAGATTAGAGGCATGAACCACCACACCTGGCTGACAACTATAAATTTAATAACTAATTATAACCCCGCTGTTATGGTTTGGCTGTGTCCCCACACAAATCTCATCTTGAATTCCTATCTGTTGTGGGAGGTACCTGGTGGGAGATAATTGAATCATGGGGGCAGGACTCTCCTGTGCTGTTCTCATGATAGCAAATAAGTCTCACGAGATCTGATGGTTTTATAAGGGGGAATTTCTCTGCTCAAATGCTCTCGCTTTGCCTGCTGCCATCCATCTAAGATGTGACTTTCTCCTGCTTGCCTTCTGCCATGATTGTGAGGCCTCACCAGCCACATGGAACTGTAAGCCCATCAAAACTCTTTCTTTTGTAAATTGTCCATTCTTGGGTATGCCTTTATCAGCCACATGAAAATGAACTAATTGATATCAGGAGTGAGGTGCTGCTGAAAAGACACCCAAAAATGTCGAAGTGACTTTGGAACTGTGTAACACGCAGAGTATTAGAACAGTTTGGACTACCCAGAAGAAGACAGGAAAAAGTGAGAAAATGTCAAGTCCCTAGCGACTTGTTGGATGGCTTTGATCAAAGTGCTGATAGTGATATGAACAATGAAATCTAGGCTGAGCTGGTCTCAGATGGAGATGAGGAATTTGTTGGGAACCAGATCAAAGGTGACTCTTGTTATGGTTTAGCAAAGAGACGGGTGGCATTTTCCCCCTGCCCTAGAGATTTCTGGAACTTTGAACTTGAGAAAGATGATTTAGGGTATCTGGTGGAAGAAATTTTTAAGCAGCAAAGCATTCAAGAGGTTACTTGGGTGCTGTTAAGGACATTCAGCTTCATAAGGTAAGCAAAAGATAAAAGTTCAAAAAATGTGCAGCCTGACAATACGGTAGATAAGAAAATCCCATGTTCTGAGGAGAAATTCAAGCTGGCTGCAGAAATTTGCATAAGTAATGAGGAGCTAAATGTTTATCCCCAAGACAATGGGGAAATGTCTCCAGAACATGTCCAAGGTATTCATAGCAGCCCCTCCAATCACAGGCCTGGAGACCTAGAGGGCCGGGCTCAGGGTCTCTGGCTGTGTGCAGCTTAGTGACTTTGTGCCCTGCATCCCAGCAGCTCCAGCATGGCTGAAAGGGGTCAATGTAGTACTCAGGTTATGGCTTCAGAGGGGGCAAGTCCCAAGCCTTGGAACCTTCCACATGGTGTTGAGCCTGCAGGTGCACAGATGTCAAGAATTGAGTTTTGGAAACCTCCATCCACCCAGATTTCAGAAGATGTACGGAATCTCCTGGATGCTCAAGCAGAAGTTTGCTGCAGGGATGGGTCCCTCATGGAGAACCTCTGCGAGGGCAGTTTGGAAGGGAAATGTGGGGTCAGAGCCCCCACACAGAGTCCCTACTGGGGAACTGCCTAGTAGAGCTATGAGAAGAGGGCCACTGTCCTCCAGACCTCAGAACGGTAGATGCACTGACAGCTTGCAACATGTGTCTGGAAAAGCTGCAGAGACTCAACACCAGCCTGTGAAAGCAGCTGGGAGGGAGGCTGTGTCCTGCAAGGCCACAGGGGCGGAGCTGCCTAAGACCATGGGAACCCACCTCTTGCATCAGCATGACCTGGATGTGAGACATGGAATCAAAGGAGATTATTTTTGAGCTTTAAGATTTGACTGCCTTGCTGGATTTCAGACTAGCATGGGGCCTGTAACTCCTTCGTTTAGGCCTTTTTTTTTTTTTCATTTGAAATGGCTGTATTTACCCAATGCCAATACCGCGATTGTATCTGGCAAGAAACTAACGTGCTTTTGATCGTATAGGCTTAAAGGCAGAAGGGACTCTTGCCTTGTCTTAGATGAGACTTTGGACTATGAACTTTTGAGTTAATGCTGAAATGAGTTAAGACGTTGGGGGACTGTTGGGACAGCATGATTTGTTTTGAACTATAAAGACAGGGGATTTGGAGTGGCCAGGGGTGGAATGATAGGGTTTGGCTCTGTGTCCCCACTCAAATCTCATCTTGAATTCTCACATGTTGTGGGAGGTATCCGGTGGGAGGTAATTGAATCATGGGGGCAGGTCTTTCCCATGCTGTTCTTGTGGTAGTGAATAAGTCTCACAAGATCTGATGGTTTTATAAGGGGGAGTTTCCCTGCGTAAGCTCTTTCTCTTTCTTGTTGCATACCAGTTGCATACTTTTCATGTTAAACCATGGATGGGGCAAGAAGAAACAACATTTTTCAAAAGATAGATCTTTCCCACTCCCAATATAATGTAGATAATCATAGGACAAGTCCAAAATTGTGTTTGAAATGTTGCTCTACATTTTTCATGCATGTACAACACATTCTAACGCTAGCCCCTAAGATAGTGCTTAGAAGAATAGAATTACAGGACCCATAGATAAGAGTAAAGTCAGTCAACATATGCAACAGCAAGCAGAGTAGGTGGGAAGAAAATGTTATGCCATCAGACAAATAATCACCCTGGGAAATTCACAGCTTTAAAAATCTTACCTGGCACTTTAAAGAGAAACATAACCCAATCCCCCTTCTGACAAACTATATCAGAGATTCTACCTGAAAATAGAGGAGGAATAAAATCTCATACTTTAGAAAATAAACTTAACACTGCAGGGAGTAAGAGGATATTTTTTCCTTTTGTCACCCAGTAGCACTTGACAATTGGCTAAAAACAGAGGAGGTGGCACTTGGGGGTTCTCTGCTTTATTTTTGGCACATCAACAGTAGTTTGATAGTGGCTTTGATAGACAAGGGCCCTAAAAAAGGAAGAACGAATGCCAGCTTCCTTAATCCGAAGTTGTTAAGCAAGATGCAGACAGTTAATTTTCCTTGGTTACTGGGATTCTTAATTACAGAATATGTGAATGTAAATAAATGCACTCTCTATATTCTTTTAATAACAGATGGATCATCCTTTGGGGCAAAGAAGGTTATTTCTTTATATGCACACACACTCACACACACAAAACCTATTTCTTTGACTAACCAGGTTTCTCTTTCTGTCAGCTCATTTCTAGTTTGGTGGAGCAATGAGAAGAATTACATAGAGAATAAATCTTTAATCTTCTCCAGGTCTATTTAGAAGCCCATCTATGAGCCCTCTAACAGCGAAATTGTTGAGGTGAGCACAGTCTGTTCTGTCACTCAGTGATAACTTGCAGTGGATCAACTGCAGAAGGGGAAATCCATGAATCCTTGTGAGTTAGTCTCTATTTTAATAGTGCAGGACAACGAAATAGCAACAGGTGGCCATTGTAAATCTTTCTGTTTTTCAGATTCAGATTTCAAAAGATGAGAATAATAAAAGAATTTGAAGCTCAGGTGAGAGAGGTTATAGTTTTGGAAAATGTTGTACAAGAAAACGGTGATCTTCTAGAAGCCCTGATGAGTAGCCACAACCGAATAGACTGTTACAGGTAAGCGATAATTCTCCCAAGTTGCTGATGTAGTTCTGCAAGATCATGTGTGTTAACGTATTTGTTGAGGAAAGCAAGGCTTGTTAAGTAGGCATACATGGACAAATGCATTCAGAACAATTTAGGGGACAAGGAAGGAATGAGTGAAAGGTTTAGAAACATCTTTTCTAATAGCTGCTACATAGCCAGACATTACTTATTGATAGGCATAGTCAGAAAGACTCAGATGGGCACAAGTGGAACTGTTCCTGGAAACTAGAGGATGTCCTATGCTTCTCTCTCTGTTTGCGTCTATGTCCCACTCCAAATACTATAATTTGAGGCTGGCCTCCTGACTAGGTAAAAGTGGAGAGAGCATTCAGGAACCTCTCTGTACACTGAATTATTGAAGAAAATAAAAAATTATTATACTACATGGGAGAAATACTCCAAGAGTGTAGCAGATATGGTGAGAAAAAGGTTTCTGAGGAGGCACAGGGGAGTTTAATTTAAAAAAACAAAAAAAGCATTAGAAGGTTGGCATGAAACAGAGGAGAAATGAAAAGAGAAGGAGCAATTTCCCAGATAAATAATAAGTGTAAGGACCTTTTCCTAGAGGGTTAAGCAGGGTGTTTCACAAAACATCAATAACCAATAATAAAATTTTTGAACATAAACAAACACGTTTGAGATGCACAAACATAGCTACAATTCCGGCAAGAAATGATGGTGCATTTGTGTCTGGTAACTTCCTGCTGAGACATATGGTGACAGCCATATGTGGAGATGGCATGGCTAATTGGCTCTTATGCTGTCTTTCTGGAGTGTGAATCCAAGACATGACAGAAATCTTGCCCAGAGTCATCAACCTCACTCCTCTCTACTTCTACCGGTCCATGTTTGGATGAAGGATCAGGTCACGAAAACACATTTATCCTTTCAAGGTATATTTATTGAGTGACACTGTGCTAGTGGAGGCAACAGCACACAGAGCACAGCTTTGTTCTCATGGGGTCTACACTCTTGTAGTTAGACAAGCATTTAGTCAATAACCACCTAGTGTTGTTATCGCTGAGATGGAGAAGTAAAGGGTGCCATAAGGAGATGTGTCTTTCCCTGAAGAGGAAATAGCATGAACTAAAGTCTGTAGATAAGAAAGAGGTGACTAAAAATAGTCATTCAAAAATGGTGCATCTCTAATAATTTTGACAACCTTGACTTAAAAATCACTTTAACATTTCAAGGAAAATATGAAACAGGAACCAATTCCATCCTCAACAAAATGAGGAAACGTGTAAATACAAAACACAATATATAAGGATGGAAAACATTATGATTATAATTGCCTGAAAAGAGATAGTCAAACCTCAGGGTCCACAGAGGAAGAATGAAACAAGCTGCCAGATAAGTCACCCTGGAGAACCCTGCCAGAGATGTGAGGGATCTAGGAACGTGAGGTGCAGTAGGATGATTGAAAACAGGATTCGTGCATAAGAATGGGATTCTATATAAGAATCATTTAAGCCTCCCGAGTACCCAAGTTACTGCCACAGTGTGTGTTTCAAAGAAAACATACCAGAGAAAATCCCAACTCCCAGGAAACATAATAAAAACTAGAGAAAGAAAAAATAGAAATAAATGAAATAGAATCAATAAACAGAGTAAGTGTTTGCAGGATAGCAAACATTTGACTGATAGGAGTTTGAAGGTTGAAGGGGGTGGTATTATTAAAAAGAAGAGAAAAACTTCCCTGGCCTGGGAAATAGACGTTTCCTGATTGAATGGACTCACTGAATGCCCAGTACAATGAACAAAAAATAACTCACAGCAAATCGTATCTTACGGAAATTTTTGACATACCTAGGCTAGAGAGACAATCTCAAAAGCTTACAGAATAAAATTAATAACATAATTCAGGACATTGTGAAATATTTATTTCAAAGTAGATTTCAGAGTAACACTAGAATAAGAGCCTCTTAAAAGGAAATACGGCTCAACATGGTAGAATACATGTTTTATTATACAATTCACTGTGAGGAAATAAATAAAATAAATAGTATGAATTCACAATAAGTTTACATATGAGTTAGGATTATAAAAGGCAGTAAATTATATAAAAACGAAATGCCATAATTAGGAAAAAAAGAGAAACAAGGAATGTCACAAAATATTAAGAATATCAGGAAAGGTTGTCCACAAATTAAGCAAGACTTGTTAAAAAGTGTTGAGAAAAAGTGAAAGTTCAGTGTAATCTGTGATGGGAACAAGCAGAAAGGATGTGTACATACTATCCTGATTTTGGAAATAATCCTTGTTGTCTGAAAATAAGGTTTGATAAATGAAAACAAAGAAGTCCATTTTTCAAAAGGAGAAACCTACTCTGTATGTCAGTTAATTTCCTCATTTGTAAAACACAGGTAGTTCATATGGTGGTTGTAGGAATTAAATGAATTAATGCATATAAAACATTTATAAAAATATCTGGCTTACAGTAAGCAATTGATGAGGTTAGTAATCACTTAATTTTAATTTTGATTATTGCCTTATGTATTTCTCCTGTGAATTCCTAAATATATCCATACCTTACATGGAAAAGCACTACAGGATATAGAGTGGTTTAGTGGTGGCCTAGTGGGAAATGGGAAAACGAACAGAGTACAGATTAAGGCAAAGTTAGTCTGCAGAGAATAGAAAAGTTTGGATGGCAGTATTTCAACTTACCATATCCGGCAGAATCTGACAAAGGCAGGTTCCATTTATACCATGACTATAGCTATGAGGACTTTAGTAATGGTGCTGAGGATCCACAGGGCCAAACGAGGATCCTCTTTTATATTTAGAGCTGGGTGTGAGGCTTGTAGTTGTTGTTGGGAAGTAGGACAGACCTACTGTGTGATTTTGGTTGTAGTATCTGGCTAAGATCTTCAGGAGCCACTGTATCCAGCAGAAACAGGAAAGAAGGACACCAAGTCCTGGCACATGGACTGGACTCACAGTGAAGCATTAGGGGAAAGGAAGGAGTGTGATCAGGATTTAGTCGCCTGGGTTCTCACTCCAAGCACACAAAATACATGTTTTAGGCAAAGAAGGTTGATTTTCAGAACCACCTACTTGTGAGGATGGTGTTGCTATTGTATGCTGCCAACGCCTAGAATATACTTAGAAACTTATAGAAGTGAGCTTGTGGGAAACTTGACTCAAGGCCTGAAGTTGAACAAGACAGGAGAAAGAACATAACACTCAAACCTCAGCATTATCCAGTTAGCTCCTGAGCAAACTTTGCCAAAATATTTATTCACTTCTCATTTAGCAAAAATAGCATATTTAATATTATGTGGGTTTCAGTAAGACATTTAAGGCCAAGTGCAGTGGCTCATGCCTGTAATCCCAGCACTTTGGAGTGCTAAGGTGGGAGGATCACTTGAGCCTAGGAGTTCAAGTGAGAACCTGTCTTTATAAAAAGAAGAAAAAAAGGAAATGAAATTTAAATAATCAATGAAAATATTTGGAATGAGAAAATGCATTTTAAATCTTTTCCTTAAAATCAAAAGAGAAAATTCAAGAGACTGCTAAAATTATGGGAAATTATTATAAAACTTTGAAAGGCAGGTTTATAGAAAATAGATCTATGAGTAATAAGAAGCTAAAAATTGGAAAGGAAGTATTCAATTCACAATAGCAATGACAATTAAAAGGTGCTTAGGCACAAATTTAATGAGAAAAGCATAGAATACGTATAAAGAAAATCATGGAATCACACTGAAGGACATACAATAAAAAATTTACAAATAGAAGCATGTTTCTTTTTCTTAGGTAACACACTTTGTATAAGAATTGTCAATGACCTTAAAGCTAATATATAAATTTAGCAGTAATTCCATTTAAAATCCTAGCTGGAACTTTTTAATTATAAAATTATCTTAAAGATTAGGAAAGCATAATTATCTGATAATAACCAAGGCAATTATCTTGGGGTGGGGGCGTTGCATTACCTTAATACATACATGATTCCACATAGTCAAAATATTTTAGAATTGAAATTTAAAAAGACAAATATATAAGTAGATATGGAACCCAGAAATAGAACCAAGTGTTATGGGAGTTAAATATATGAAAAAGTTATTTCAATTCAAAAAGCAAAGAATTTATTTTTAACAATGCTGGTATACATTGCTATCCATGAAACAGGATATATCATTGAATCTTTTCTTCAAACATTAAACTATAGAGAATTCAAGCCTTATAAAAGTTTTTACATAAATATATAAAATAATAAATCTTAAAACTTAGGAGAATATATGTATAACCTTGAGTTAGGCAGCCCTACTTAATCAAAATTGGAAACTCAGAAACAGTAACGTGAAAGAGTCCATGATTGCCTTATTTGTTAAAATTAATAATAATATTAGAATAAGGTAAAATATATCACAAACCAAATAAAGATAAATTATAATTTGAAGAAAATATTTATCAGACACTTGACAAATTTAAAATGTAAATACTAAAAATAACCCAATAAAAATAGCCAAAATGTTTTAATAATCCATAGATGATAAAATCCAAACAGCCAATACATTTATTAAAATGTCCTCTGTCTCATTAGTATTTAGGGGAAAGTAAATTTGAAATCCATAATGAAGTTCAACCTCTTTAAGATTAAATTGGAAAATATTAAAAGAGTGACAGCAACTGTGGCTGGTCGATATGAGAGGACAATAGTATTTTCACACTTTGCTGCTGGAAATGTGACTTGTTACAGATGTTTGGAAAGCAAACTGTCAATAGTTATTTAAAGTAAAAATAGGGACACCATTTGATTCAGCAACCTTACTTTTGAAAGTCAATCCCATGGAAATAAAAGCAGTAGTAGGTACAGATATGAAAAACAATATTTGTTTATATCACTTATTATTATAAGTGAAAAAGGTAGATAGCAAAATAGAAGTCTGTTAATAATGGTACAGTTAAATAAAATGTATTACATTTACATTATAGAATTCTAAGAGCCTTTTTTTCAGAAAATAGATTTTTGAATGCAGTTCAACCATAGGGATTACAGAGATAAGATTTTAAGTGAGAAAAGCAAGGTACAGAGAAGGGCATATGATATAACTCCATTTGAGTAAAATGAACAATCATTTGAAAACTCTCCAAATAACCATTCTTGTTAACTGTTCTGTGTTATTACCATGTGACCTAAAGTCTCAGTACTGGCAACTCTTTTTTCCTCTGGGCCCTCAGATACCTTGCTTTTCCTACATTTCTACTACTTATGATGGATGCTCTCCTGATAGATAGCTGTTTAACTCAGCATTGGTTTTGATATCTTCACATAAGAAAATTACCTCAATGAAAATATAAGAAAAATGATTAAGAACATGATAATATCCTAGATGGGTATGTAAGAAATGAGGTGTATAACCAAATGAAGTCAGTATCTAGACTTAAGCAAATTATATACAATAAAACTATTGAAAGACATATATGATAGTATATCACTGGTAGATAATATTCAAGAACTGGATATACAAGATAACTTTTGGAGTTCAAAAAATCTAAATTTTTAAAAACAAATATAAAGTATATGAAGATATATATCTAGAAAACATAGACAAGTAAATATAACATCCATTCTAGATAATTTTCAAATGGGTGATTTAAATATTACACAATAATAAATATCTATTCCATTGAAATATCAGAAGATAGCAAGGGCTTCCCCAGAATAAGTCCCAGTGATGTAAACTAAGCTCATTTCCTGACATGGGTATGTCGGGAGAATCCTAAATATAGAGTGTACTCATTTTCTCCAAGAATTTGACAAGGCCTATCATGATTTTCTGTGGTCAAGGTGGAGAAACGTTGCAGAATAGAAATTCTGTGAAATTAATTTAGAATTACCGAAATAACCATTCCAAAAGGGTTCATTAGTGGATGCATGAAAATTTAGTTATATTTTTGTGTTTTCTCATAGAAACATTCTTGTTCCTACATATCCTCAACATTAATTAATGTTGTACCTGAATATAAAACACGGAATACATGTTCATCAATTTTCTGAAAAACATAAAACCAGAAGTGATACAATGTATATTAATTGAAAAGATAAGAAAGAAAAGGATTTCTATTGTTCAGTTATGGAAGTCAAGAGGGGTAGATATAAAGCTCCAGGCATGGGTTGATAGAATTAACTTCATATGTCTAAGATAAAAGAAATCTAACTTAAGCACAGTTAGTAAGGGGAAAAACAAACTCAGATCTTTAATTGATAGCTGGAATACAAGAACCTTCAAGCCAGATGGTAAATGGCATGTTAAACGTACCATGGTTAAATGTTACTTCATTGGCATGTCATCCAATAAAAATAGTGCTGAATAAGCAGGAAATTTCAAACTGTATACTGCTCCCTTTCTTTGATTCTCAAACAACTCTTATTTACTTGTATTATTCATACCTAACTCAGGTGTTTTAGGTCAACTTCAGTAGCCTTGTATATTTCTGGCTTGATAGTACCTTATTATTTAATTTCCCAAATCTTCCCAGATCCTGAATATCTATACATAGATATGAAGACTGAAAAACTTTATGCGGGATGCTTGAAAGCACAAATATAATAAAAATATTTACTCATTTATTCCATAGGCTAAAACCACTTCAAAAAAGTAGGAACTGCCCCTGACCAAAATAATTCAAGTGACATTTGGGTGGCCATTATCCAAAATGTAGAATAAACCATGACTGTTCTGGGTGGAAGATGGACTCTGTTCTAGTTCAATATTTCTTCTATTTTCTCTTTGATATGACTACCAAGGACATGAATTAACTTCTACTGATTTTCACAGAGTTCTTAATAGTATATTTAATGGGGTAATGATAATTTGTCAAAATGTCTTTCGAAGACTTAAGCCAGGTTATTATATGCCTGGCTGGGTTCTCTTATTATAGGGACTTCTGTTGTAAAAGCAAATAATGTATGTGTATAAAACACCCATCACACTGCCTGGCACATAGTAAGTGAGAGAAACCCAACTCAAACTTGAAAGAGAAAGAGAGAGAGAAAGTGTGTGTGAGAGAGAACTGTATTGCTTAAACTAATAAAAAATTCCAGTGGCGTTTTGGCTTCATGCACGTATACATCCAGGTTTTCCAAAAGAGCATCCTGTTTCTATCTCTTTTTCTTGCCTCTGCTCCAATCTGTTATGGCTTCAATTTCAGGCAGATATTTTTTCCATTTATGGCAAAGAAAGGCAAAAGCAACTCAAGTACCCTTTTAAAAATCTTTCTCGGCCGGGCGCGGTGGCTCAAGCCTGTAATCCCAGCACTTTGGGAGGCCGAGACGGGCGGATCACGAGGTCAGGAGATCCAGACCATCCTGGCTAACACGGTGAAACCCCGTCTCTACTAAAAAAAAAAAAAAATACAAAAAACTAGCCGGGCGAGGTGGCGGCGCCTGTAGTCCCAGCTACTCGGGAGGCTGAGGCAGGAGAATGGCGGGAACCCGGGAGGCGGAGCTTGCAGTGAGCTGAGATCCGGCCACTGCACTCCAGCCTGGGCGACAGAGCGAGACTCCGTCTCAAAAAAAAAAAAAAAAAAAAAAAGTCTGTTTCACTTTTTATTTCTTTTACCTTTTACCAAACTCAGGGAAAGAAGCATCTCTTTTGTAATAGTTTCAGCAAAAGTCCTCTTGTTATTTTTGCTCTGCACATAATCATATCTCTAAACCATCACTGTGACTCTTACTAACTGAACTTAAGTCACATGCACACATTTGAAGCCCGGGTGCCGTTCAGCCTTGCTCACATCAAAACCGGGCAGAGGAGACCCCATGCTGTGTTTTTAATAAGATTATCTTCTGTGTTCCCTTAAGCTGCTAGTTGAATCTGTAACCTTGATCAGATTCAGGCTCATGATATTGTCAAAGTTACTTCAGAATAATTATAATATTGTCTGATTGTCCCTCTTTCTGATTATTGGATTCAAATTTTTGATATGTCTAACATAGTTTCCCAACAGCTTTTCATCTAATGTTTTTAACAGCCTATTGATTATCATTTCTTAAATCCTCTATTTCATTGAGTGGTAAAATAGTGAATTTAATTCTATTATATCCCCTTCCTTTATCAACTGCAATTTTTACATACAGAAAGAATTCTTTCAGTTTTTTGGTTATTCTAAAGGACATTTGTGCTGGAAAAGGTAGGATAAATGCTTGATCATTTCTGTTTTCCAGTTTCTAGAAAAATCTATTGATTCCTTCCTATCCTAGTGACCAATAAAAGTTCTGTTTTTACTATTATGAACTCAGAGACCTTTAACATATTTTGGTAACTTTCAATCCACTGTAGTTGCTATTTTCATTGATGTTTAAACTGTGCTGTCTTTGGCAAGTGGAAGACTCTTCAAGTTGGTTCCTCTCTTCTTTCGACATGAATACCAGTTGCTTTTTGTTTTGTTTTTCTTTCTGGTGAGGCAAAACTTGTCTTGTTTATTTCTTGTCCTAGAACTGGAGTCAACCATTTCTCTAAGAAGCTGTAGTTCTTTTACTGGAAAATAATATTTACAGAGCACAATATTAATGTGGCCATGAGCCAAAGAAAGCTGATATCCTCTTGAGCTGGAAAAAGCAAGGAAAGGGATTCTGTCCTGGAGCCTCCAGAGCCCTGTGGACACAATTTATATTTCTTACATCTAGAACTATAAGATAATACATTTTTGTCCTTTTAAACCTCGAAATTTCAGGTAATTTGTTGCAGGAAGAAACTAACACACTAATGATATCAACATAATTTCTTTTTCTTTTTTTTTTTTTTTTTTTTTTTGAGGCGGAGTCTCGCTCTGTCGCCCAGGCTGGAGTGCGGTGGCGCGATCTCGGCTCACTGCAAGCTCCGCCTCCCGGGTTTACGCCATTCTCCTGCCTCAGCCTCTCTAGTAGCTGGGACTACAGCCGCCACCATGCCCCGCTAATTTTTTATATATTTTTTTTTTAGTAGAGACGGGGTTTCACTGTGTTAGCCAAGATGGTCTCGATCTCCTGACCTCGTGATCCGCCCGCCTCGGCCTCCCATAGTGCTGGGATTATAGGCGTGAGCCACTACGCCAGCCTAACATAATTTCTTTACCATATACATGTGTGTGCATATGTACATATACTTGTAAAATCAATATGCTAATGTAATGATATTAATATTAACATGATTATGAAAACAGATTTATAAGAGTTTTTAAAGATATATTTGATCTTAGAATATAAATCTTGTGAAGGATGTATAGTCAATTACTTATTTTTAATTTATTTTCAAATAATTTCTCTATGTATTTAAGTCACCAGCTGCATACAATATTAGCTTTATTTGCTTCATTTTGCTTTTAAGTTTTTAGGAAATGCTTTATTTGTCTCATTTTGTTTTGCCGTTGGTTTGTAATTATATATGTTGTTTTTTCATTATGTTTTCAAAGTCAAATGTAAAAACAAGACACTTTTCGGGGAGGTCTGTATTCAGTTCTTATCTCCTCCATTTGAAATATCATTCCCCAACTAGCATTTCCACTTATATTACTGGGCTCAACAAC
Source organism: Piliocolobus tephrosceles (assembly GCF_002776525.5). Taxonomy (NCBI): domain Eukaryota; kingdom Metazoa; phylum Chordata; class Mammalia; order Primates; family Cercopithecidae; genus Piliocolobus; species Piliocolobus tephrosceles. Next base: position 6,997,961 of record NC_045438.1, on the reverse strand, counting down.
ATGAAAATATTTAAATATTTTCTGCTTTTCTATCTCACAGTATGATATTCCTCCACAAGTTTTTTTTTTTTTTTTTTTTTTTTTAATTACTATTTTCTGTTTTTCAAGGGAGTTTTTCTAGGGGTTGTATCTTATACTCTTTCTTATTGTCCCTCATGAACCAAATCTTTTGTTATTTAGCATGTCCACTGATGACTGCTTTTATCCTTCTTATTTGTTCAATCATCCACAGAGCATTTTTAACATCTATTAGTAAAGTAAATGCAAATGGCTGAAAACTGACTACGTAGCTTGACACGTCATTCAGTTTAACAAATCATCCATGGGGTGGGAAACATGCAGGGCTCAACAGGATTCAGCCATCCCAACAAGTAAAGAGGAATTGGATATCATTTATTTCAAAGAGTGCTATTTCTTTCTTCTACTTTATCAAATATATTCCTTTTACTTCTTTCAATGTCAATGAATGCTTTCTGTCTTTACAAATACTTCCCATCCTTTCCAGGACCTAACATTTTAAGGTGAAAGAACGGATTGGAGTGTGATTTAAAATTATTATTGGGATTTTACTCTGATCGATGTCTGTCTTTGTTTTCTTTATTTCATTTCCTCTTTTTTACACATACAGAAGAATTTTATTCAAAATTAAAACAGGTGACATAATAAATCATGTTGAATATCTATGAAAGTCTCAACAACTCCCTCTCAATACATTTTCTTTTCTAACCTTGTGTATTCTACAGTTGTACTATGATATACCCTTATACTCAGGCTTAGAAATTCAAATCAGCTGCATTACCAATTGCCATATAAATTTTTTAATATACATAGGCTAATATTATAATAAGTACCTACCCCCCTCCCCACACACACACACATTTAGTGCCTACAAGATCAGTATTATTGTTTCAGTCTTACAGATGATGAGACTGAGAATCAGAGAAATTAAATAGTTTGGACAAGTCTGTTAAGATATCAAATAGTAGAAACAGAATTCAAACTAATGCCTCTGAGGCTCAGAAACCAGTTATGGACTGAATACTTTATCTCCCATCCCCAAATCCATATGTTGAAATTCTAACCCCCAATATTATTTTATTAGGAGGTAGCCTTCAGGAGGTAATTAGATCACAAGAGTGGAGCCCTCGTGGATGAGATTAGAGCCCTTTAGTGAAGAAACACTAGAGCTTGCTCTCCCTCTCTGCTCTCAGTCATGTGAGGATACCATAAGAAAATGGCCATCTATAAACAGGGAAGAGTACCCTCACCGGACACCAGATCTGCCAGCATTTCGGCCTCCAGAGCTGTGAGAAATAACTGTGTATTATTTAAGCCACCTGGTCTATGCAATTTGTCATAACAGCCAGAACTAAGACAGCCAATGATTGTGCCAGTTCACCGGGCTTTTCATCTCAAATTTCTAATCATCATATTCAGTTTATTTTGCTTTAACAATAATTCTATATAAAACGCAACAACTACTTTTAATCCATTCCCTATTGGAGATATTTCAGTTCATTGATTAACAATGCATACTCTGAAACCAGATTGCTAGGTTTCGAATCTCAGCTCTGATAAATTTATTCAACCTTGGCTAAATTATGTATTTCCAATTCACTTAGACTTCCCTTGTGCATAAGAAGGTTTTAACAAATATTAATGGTTTTTCGAACAATCATCTTTTTATGTTGGGTTTTTATTATTTTTCCCATGAATTACATCAAAACTTTCCCTCTTTCTTTGCCTCTAGTTTCAACCTGACACCTTTGACATAGTAATCTTCCACAAAACAGTGACACAAAAATATCAGTATTTACCTGGATTTGTATTCGAATCATTTTTGGACTCCTATTAACAGACACTGTGGGGATTATGTCTTCAATTCTTTACTCAAAGACAGGACAGAGGAATGAGTAATAATTGAATGTTAGTGAAAATATGTGATATGAATTCAACTGCTGATCTTTTAATTTTTTTCATAGAAGATACATGCTAACAAAACCCTCACTGTCTTTTCCAATGGAAGACTCTTACCATCTTGGGAACATTCATACATCCTTTTCTTTTCCTACAAAAAGCAAAGGAAAAACTCTCTTTACAGCATGTGATTTTTAATGATCATTTTTGTTTATTCTTAAAATAGTCATATTGATATTCTTAACACTTCTCTATATTTAAAGCAAACTGTTTTCAGAAACAGAAAACTTACTTTGGATAAATAACTTGTTTGGTGACTTAATATTTGAAAGTATTTTTATTTTTATAAAAAGTAAATTTTATATGTTTTTATAGAACTATTAAGGAAAACTCATTTATTAAAAAAAAAAAGAAAAAAAAAGTCCTGTGTGCTCTTGCCCTACCTGCCTTATTACTAAGTCTCGCACTACTCTCCGTCTCTTCAGCTCCCCTCCTACAGTTAAGCAATTCAATTCACTTTATCCCAGGGCCTTTTTGCTTTATTGCCATATATGGGCCTAAATTTGAGATGTAACTACTTTTATATATTACCTTGTATTACTTCTATTTTATATTGTGTCATCTTAACTGGATTATAAACTCTTTGGCAGACATGTGTGGGCACACCATCATATATTCATGGCACGTTGAACATAGCGGGCATGCAATTAATAGCTGTTTAATAATTGAATAAATTGATAAATGTATTATGAATATGTTGAATGTATTATATCTTCTCATCAGATACTGAGCATTTGTATGCATAAGCCTTTGAATTCTCTCAAATCCTATGTGTTCACAGATATTTACCTGTTAGAGAAGGATAGTTGCATTCCAGAAATACAAAAGCCCCTCTATCGCTATAGCACTGATAAAAGCTCTCCGTGTGTAGCAAACTACTAAATTTTCTGGTAACTTTCTAGCCTATTATTTTTTTATTTGCTTCAAACTGGCAGACAAACTCCTTCATAATATGTTACTGAAACAGTCAGCTTATTTTTTGTGAATATATGATCTCTACATTCTGCCTCTTTTTTTTTTTTTTTTTTTTGAGACGGAGTCTCGCTCCGTCGCCCAGGCTGGAGTGCAGTGGCCAGATCTCAGCTCACTGCAAGCCCCGCCTCCCGGGTTTACGCCATTCTCCTGCCTCAGCCTCCCGAGTAGCTGGGACTACAGGCGCCTGCCACCTCGCCCGGCTAGTTTTTTGCATTTTTAGTAGAGACGGGGTTTCACCGTGTTAGCCAGGATGGTCTCGATCTCCTGACCTCGTGATCCACCCGTCTCGGCCTCCCAAAGTGCTGGGATTACAGGCTTGAGCCACCGCGCCCGGCCCTGCCTCTTTTTTCTACTTTCCTCCACACTCCCACACACAAACAGATATACTTACTAGTTACAGTACTGCAATAGGTCTGTGTCACACATGCCCAAAAGGCAACCTGGATGATGACAGAGGCCCACTGCTAGTTCAATATCCCATTGCCTATATCCCCAAAATGCCAGTGGCCATTCCAATGCCAAAGAACAAGGGGAAAGGATGGAGAGAAGGATACTCAGTATCCTGACAAATTGCCCTTGCATAAATTCTTTTGTATATTTTACAAAAATGGTTGCCTATAAAATCATATTGCTAGGCTGCTACCCAGATACCTGAGAGGGATTCATGCAAGTGAGTAGCCAAAGCTTAAGCTTCCTTAGCTTTAAAATAAATGTGTTTCTGTGCCAGAGGTCAAGTGAGAGGTCCTGAGTGGAGATACAGATTTGGAAGTTACCATACACACATGATAGGCATAACTATGAGTCAGGATGAGACAACAGGATGTGGATATAAGCTTTCATAGAGAACTGAAGGGGAGCAAGTACTAAATGTGGATGGAGGAGAGAGGGGTCCAAAATTAAGATATAAGAGATGAGCAGGAGTGGGCCAAGAAAAGTGAGAAGGAGAAAATGAAACCAACGTAGAAGTCAAGTGAAGATGAGTTTTTAGGAAAAAGGGTCAGGTGATGCCAAATGCTGTGTGTGAATAGCTCCAGTAAAAGGAGACCTACCAATAACCCACTGGATTCAGCAAAGCAAGGTCAATAGTGACATGTGCAGTTTCAGTGGAATGGTTAGGGACCAGAGCCTGCTTGGAGCTTGTTGAAGAAACAATAAAGAGAGAGACATTAGAAAGAGTGAATATAGATAATTCTTTTGAGGACTGTTGTTGCAAAGAAAAGAAACCAGGCTGTTTGGTAAAGTGCTTCAACAAAGGGTGCTGTTTGTAAGCCAGGGGAGAGAAGTGGAGAAATAACAGGAAGCTTTATGTTTCCAAGAATGACCCAATAGAGAGGGAAAAGTGGTAAGGTAGGAAAGAGATGGATGAAAGCTACTAGAATAATGTATTCTTTGATATGAGAAGGGATGAGATCTAGCGCCCATGCCGAGGACTGGCTTTAAATTTAGTCCTAGGTAGTTCATTGATAAAAGTGGAGGGAATTACTGAGCACGTGGATGCAGATGCTGTAGATGATGTGATATTTTTGTTTTAAAGTGAATTATAAAGGAAGTTTATCAGTTGCCAGAGTGGGAGGGCTGGCAGGTATTAGAAATTTGAGAAAAGAAGACGGTGAAAGTGGTAATTAGGAGAGTGAATGGAATATCAGTAGTAAGGAAACAGAGTCAAGGATTCTTGTCCCTGTGTCCTCATAGATGTTGGCACTTACCATTATTTTAGCAATTTTCAAGTTGCTTTGCAATTGTGCTTTATTAATCTGTCATCCTCATCAAAATGTGAATTTCATCAGGGCAAGAAAAATCCTTGTGATAATTTTTTTGTCTGCTATATTATTTCTCAGCATTTTTCACACCCTCCAAAATAGTATTCACTTACTCATGTGATTTGTTGAATACTTCGTAATCCATCAATGTGTATTGAGCTTCATGAAGCCATAAAGTAACCTTTGAGTAGAGTATTATTATTACACCCATTAATACTCTCTAGAGGCATAGACGTGTTGCTAAACCATCTCATAAGTTGACAGAGCCAGTTAGAGATGTATGCAGCTTCCAAGTTAGGTTTATATATTCGATAAAGTGCTCTTCCAGCTAATTTGAACTACAGGTAAAGACATATATTATACCATGGCTTTAACACTGGCCTGTGGACCCCTTATAAAGCAAACATAGCCTGAACCCTAACAGCAAAGTATAGAACGGCTTTGTTCTAACAACTGATTGATCTGTGATACAGATTCTTAAATGCTTAAAATTGAAATGCAGTGTTAGACAGGGAGCAGTATAACATCCTGCTATCCTGCTATCTTATGAAACCATGCCTGGAATTCGGCTACACTTACTATATTTCCCCGTTTTTAACTTTGATGGCAATATATAGATAGATAGATATAAATATATATTTTATATATATGTATAACATTTATATAACAAAATATATAATAAATATATATTATATATTTATAACATGTATTATATAAAATATATATAAATAGAATACCATAAAGTATATATTTTCATAGATATAAAACATTAGCAGAAATTTATATATTTATATAATTTAATTAAATATATATTTATGACATGATGAATTGAGTATATTATTGAGTATATTATATAAATTATATTATTTATATAATTTAATTAAATATGTATTTATGATCTTATGATGACTTTAAATATGTTATATTGTATATTTATATATTATATATAATAACATATACAACACAAAATGTTATATATATATAACATTTCTGCTGAAACCAAATGAGAAGACTAAATTTTTACATTTTTCATAAGGATAGGGCAGAAAGTCACAACCTTAACTTTCAGACCCACTAGACAGTCCAGAATTAGAAAGAAAAAAACCTTTTGACTAAATTCTCATAATAGGGAAAATTTCAGAACAATCTGTTATTGGATGAGTGGCAGATACATAGTGGTTCAGAACACAGATTCTGAAAATGGACCTCCTGAGTTTAAATCCTGGTTCTGCCACTAGGCAGCTGGGAATTTGTCCTGTCAACGTAGTGTCTCCGGGTTAAAACTGATATCTATATTATAGGATTAAATGAGATTTAAATAAATTAATATATGTAAAATTAATATGTGTAAAGCACTTGAAACAGTGCCAAGCATTTAACAAGCACTGTAAGTGTTAAATAATGCTACCTATCATAGTAATTTTCAATTTTCAAGGATTTAAGTTTGATACCAATAATTCAACATAAGAAGTTATCTCCTCAAATTGCCAGAATGCCTATACTTTCAGAAAAACATCCTTTTGAAAATACCTGCAAACGATCTTTTTCTCTGTTAGCCACCTAGGTGACTTGGATCTCCCTTCACTATCAAACTTGGAATTCATTTCCTTTCTTTCTTGTGTTGAATTCCCTGTGTGTGGATACCGTGTTCTTCTTCCTTCTTCATTTACGCTTCCATAATGATGGCACTCATTCTTTCATAAGTAAACTTTTTAAAACCTGCATGGTTTCAAAAATAATTATTGATATATTTGGATTAATAATTCCTATATTTGTTACTGTATTCTATTTGTTATCTTGTTCTTTGTTCCCATTTTAGCCTTTCATTCTTAGCTTCCTTTTGTGGTTTTAACTGAGCATTTTATATTGTTTCAATCTCTCTCCTCTCTGTGAATCAATAAAACTTTAAGAATATCATTTGAGTGGTTGCCCTAGCATTGTCGTATATATTTACTACTAATTCAAGTCCACTTTCAAATAACGCTATACTGCCTCACAGGTACTACAAGTACCTTATAATAACAAAATATTCCTAATTTCTCACTCCCATCTCTTGCATCTTTGCTATCATTTGTTTCACTTATAGGTAAGCCTACATAAGCACATGCATATAATAAAATACATTGTTGCAATTATTACTATTTTGAACGAACTGTTGTCTGTTAGATCATTAAGATAAAAAAAATTTATTTTACCTTCAATAATCCTGCTGTGATGTTCTTCCTTTCTTTATATAGATATGCATTTCTGATGTGTATCATTTTCCTTCTTTCTAAGAAACATTTGTATTTTATTTTGTTTAGTAATTTGCCCCATCCGTTAGCTCCAAAAAGTTATAACTCATGTTATTTTACTACATATTTATTTACTTATTTATCTTATTATCATTTCCTGTTACTAAGTGCATGGCTTGCAACAAGTTAAAATTTAGTACATGTTTCTTGAAAATAAGCCACGAATGAATAAAATGATTTGTGTGAAGGGAAATAAAAAGAGTAGTAACTTTAAAGTTGGAAGACCTGTGCTCCAATCCTACCTTTATCCTTTTTAATTGTCACATTGGCAAAATACTTAAGCTCATTGAGCTTCCATTTCCTCACCTGTAAATTGGATACAATCTTGTCTGTCACAACATATTAGAATGTTGTGAGAATATTTTGTGTGAAGATGCTAAGTCTAGTACTGAATTCCTCATAAGGTCTTAACAAATCACTGGCGGAATCTGTTGAATCATTAAGCGGACCAATTTGTGAAATTTATTGCTGGAGTAACTTGGCCTAGAGCATTTTGGTCAAATGATTAATAATCCTAAACAACATGATTTATATAAATTCATTAATATACATTCGCAGCATAAGCTTAAGGAAGTAACAGGCTGTTAACTGCAAATTTGTTTGCAGACTTCCAGCCTTAAGAGCTTCAGTTAGTGGTTTTGTCAAAATATTGTTTGCTATGAAGATCATAGAACCAGAGATTCTAACTTTGCAGTCTAGACTTTGCCTAGAAAAATGTAAAACAAAAAAAATTAATTTTGGCTACAAGGCAAGAAATGCATAACAAAGATAGATGTTTATATTAGCAACTTCAGGATTTATTTTAAGTTTGTCCAAGGAAATACCTGAATAGAAAGTATTTCGCTTATAATATTGTTAAGCATCCTGCTTACTAACAGCAAAATTCTGCTACATAAATGGAGTAAGAAGGTAGAGATGGAAGAATGATAATTTTTATCAAGTCACAAGATAACTTGGAAAGGGAAGTGTTTATCTCTAGAGAGAATTACGCTAAAAATCATAGAATTGAGAGTATATGAGAAAGACAAGAACAGAAATTTCTTTTAGAAAGGGTGAAATACAAGGAGTAAAATCTCCAATCTAAACATAAGTCCAGTCACCTGAAGCTGTTCATGTATATAAGATGTTGGTAAAGAAATGTAATGTTACTAATGCACTATTTTTAAAATATTGCTTCTAAAGGTGTTTATACAAAAGTTTGAACATGTTTCTCATATTTTGACCCATAAAATTACTTCCAAAAAAGAAATTTATATAGAAGGATGTTGATCAGTGTTGTTTTTAAAAGGAAAATGGTGAAAAATCCTAAATATTCAACAATGAGATTGGATTATACACCCCAAGAGTACCATACTACACAATCACTAAATACCATGTTGAACAATAATACTCATTGAGGACAGAAAATGTTCATGGCGTTAAAACAAACAAAAATAACATGTGCAGTGTGATAGTATATAAATGTAAACATAGATACGAACACAAACATGCTCAAAGGAAAAAGGATTTGTACACAAACAATGATACAAAGTATTGATAAGTTGCAAGATTCCTAGTGATTTTAAATGTATTAATATGAGTTTTATAAGTTTAAGTTTTTACAACGAGCAGGTATCATTTTTGTAACTAGAAAAAAGGTAATGTGATACATATACTATACTTATATTTGTTCAGCAGTATTTGAAAAAGAATTTAAGACTTACATCTGTCACACACACACACAAATGTTACACAAGCTGGAATAACATCGATGGAAACGATAAGCTTGAGTAGAGACCTCAAAGGCAGACAATAGAGAAGCAGTATCTGCCTGACTTAATTGGACTGGATCAATTTTATCACAAAATTCTGAGGGAGATTCAATTACAGATCAAGGCAATATGGTTTCTACAACACAGATTTCTCCTTATCAATTTTAAAATAATCAGAGGTTTGAATCCAAAACTCCTAAGTCCACAGAGAAAGAAAAAGAGAACATAGAAAAAATACAGTGCAGTAGATTTCATTGTCATCACTTTACGTAACAAGAATGTCATGATTTTGATAAGAAGACTGCAAAATCAATGCAGAGATTTGAAAGTTACCAACATAATAATAATAAATTGTGTGTCACTCAACTCAGTTGTGATTGTACATTTAGAAACACAAAATAAACAACTGCAACATTCTTCATTACATTTTCATCCTAGGATAAAAATTAGAATATTCTAGGATATTCTAGGCTATGAATTAGAAGCATATACTTCTAAGGCAGGCAATTGATAAAATAAGTTACTTAGGAAAGACAAAATATTTTCCAAAAACTTTCTAGAGATGATTATTTCGTCAACATATTCATTGATTTATTCACAAATTTTCACCAGCAGTGATGTTTCAAATACTATATGATGTATAAAGTGTAATAATAGTACTTAATTTATAGGATTACTGTTTTACGTGAAGTTATACATGTAAATGTTTTAGTACAGTAAGAGCTTGATGAATGCTAGCTATTAATTTCTACTACTACTAAAACTGAAGTCCGAAACGTATTATTTTTTAAGGGATAAAAAGTCTAATAAGATATGTTTCTTCCCCAAGCGACTTACTATATTGTACTCCCACTGAGCTTCTCATAGAACAATCCTAGCTATCTCCATATGATGCAAAAGCTGAAAGAGCCTGACACTATAATCATTATATGAACAGAATAGCCATCCGAATCTGTTTCCTAAATGGTGTCACAACTCTAAACCGCTAAATTACAAACTAAAATGCCCCAAGGAAATCCATAATTGACACAGTTTTGTCATCTTTAAACATAAAATTATGAAATTTTACATACTTTAATGTGTTGATGGTTACTTTGTACATATGCTATATATATGATTTTATATATATTATATGATTTTATATAATTTTATATAAAATCATTTTTTAAATTATTTTATAAATATATATATATATATTTGATGAGGAAGGTGAAGGGAAGAAAATGATTTTCCAAGTCGTGAAAGCTGAACATGATTAACAAACCACTTCAGTCATTTGGTGTCTCAGCAAGTAAGCATTTTCAGGGGAAATTATCAAGTTCTATATTGTGTTTCTATGAGTCTGCATGCTGAGAGGAGATTTTTCTAGCATTTCAATGTGGTAATGTGAAAACTTGGGATAAATTTTCTACAAAAAAAATAAAATTATGAAAGTGTAATTCCTATGTAATACCCTCATTGCAACACACTACTTTGCTCATAGGGATTTGTTCTTAGCATGTTATTTCAAGTGTTTCTGATAGTTTCATTTTAAATAACTTATAAAATGGTGGTTGAGGGGCCTGCCTTCATTTCTCAGCCTAGTAAGCATACCTGATAGAAAAATGTTTCTGGGACTGCTTTGCTTAATTTATTCCAACATATTTAGGAGATAATATATATATATAAAAACACTTCAAAATGATCCCAAGGTTATCTATGTAATTTGTCAGATGTTTACAGAGCAATTAAAATTATGACAAAATTATCCAAACATACCAACATTAGTTAGAACACTGTATGCTTGAAATTTGCCATAAGACATTACAAACTAGAGGAAGAAATAGCTAAAATAAATATAGTAAATGGTTGATAGTTTTTAAAGCTGGTAAGAGGTTATGTTTTGCTATTATTAATTTGTTTAAGTTCCTTGTAGACTCTGGATATTAGACCTTTGTCAAATAGATAGATTACAAAAATTTTCTCCCATTCTGTAAGTTGTCTGTTCGCTCTGATGATAATTTCTTTTGCTGTGCAGAAACTCTTTAGTTTAATTAGATTCCATTTGCAATTTTTACTTTTGCTGCAATTACTTTTGACATTTGTATCATGAAATCTTTGCCCATGCCTATGTCCTGAATGATATTGCCTAGATTTTCTTCCAGAGTTTTTATAGTTTTGGGTTTTACAAATAAGTCTTTAATCCATCTTGAGTTAATCTTTGGATAAGGTGTAAGGAAGGGGTCGAGTTTCAATTTTCTGCATAAAGTTAGCCGATTCTCCCAGCACTATTTATTAAATATGAGATCCTTTCCCCATTGCTTGTTTTTGTCAGATCTGTCAAAGATCAGATGGTTGTAGATGTGCGGTCTTATTTCTGAATTCTCTTTTCTGTTCCATTGGACTATGTGTCTGTTTTAGTACCAGTACTATTTTATTTTGGTTACTGTAGCCTTGTAGTATAGCTTGAATTCAGGTAGCATGATGCCTCCAGCTTTATTCTTTGTAGTGTGATGTCTCCAGCTTTGTTCTTTTTGTTTGGAATTGCCTTGGATACGTGGGCTCTTTTTGGTTCAATATTAATTTTAAAATTGTTTTTCTAACTTTTTGAAGAATGTCAAAGGTAATTTGATGGAAATAGCATTGAGTCTATAAGTTACTTTGATTATTTTGGGCAGTATAGCCATTTTCACAAGAGCATGGAATGTTTTTCCATTTGTTTCTGTCCTCTCTAATTTCCTTGAGCAGTGGTTTATAGTTTTCCTTGAAGAGGTCCCTTACTTCCCTTGTTAGCTGTATTCCTAAGCATTTTATTCTGTTTGTAGCAATTGAGAATGAGAGTTTATTCCAGATTTGGCTCTCTGCTTGTCTGCTGTTGGTGTATAGGGATGCTTGTGATTTTTGAACATTGATTTTGTATCTTGAAATTTTGCTGAAGTTGCTTTTCAGTTTAAGATTTTGGGCTGAGACGATGGGGTTTTCTAGATATGGGATCACGCCATCTACAAATAGAGACAATCTGACTTCCTCTCTTCCTGTTTGAATACCCTTTATTTCTTTCTCTTGCCTGATTTCCCTGGTTGGAACTCCCAGTACTATGTTGAATACGAGTGGTGAGAGAGGGCATCCTTGTCTTGTACCAGTTTTCAAGGGGAATGCTTCCAGCTTTTGCTCATTCAGTATGATATTGGCTGTGGGTTTGTCATAAATGGGTCTTATTATTTTGAGACATATTTCTTCAATATCTAGTTTATTGAGAGTTTTTAACATGAGGGAATGTTGAATTTTACCAACAGCCTTTTCTACATCTATTGAAATAATCATGTGGTTTTTGTCTTTGGTTCTGTTTATGTGATGAATTACCTTTATTGATTTGTGTGTGTTGAACCAGCCTTGCATCCCAGGGTTGAAGCTGACTCGATTGCGGTGGATAAGCTTTTTGATGTGCTGCTGGATTCAGTTTGCCACTGCTTTATTGAGGATTTTCACATTGATGTTCATTAGGGATATTGACCTGAAGTTTTCTTTTTTGTTGTGTCTCTGCCAGGTTTTAGTATCAGGATCATGCTGTCCTCATAATGTTAATTAGGGAGAAGTCCCTCCTGTTTAATTGTTTGGAAGAGTTTCAGAAGAAATGGTACCAGCTCCTCTTTGTGCCTCCAGGAAAATTCAGCTCTAAATTTGTCTGGTCCTGGACTTTTTTGGTTGGCTATTTATTACTGCCTCAATTTCAGAACTTATTATTCATCTATTCGGGGATTCAGCTTCTTCCTAGTTCAGTTTTTCGAGTATGTATATGTCCAGGAATTTTTCCTTTTCTTCTTGATTTTCTAGTTTATTTGCATAGAGTTGTTTACAGTATTCTCTGATGGTTGTTTTTATTTCTGTCAGGTCAGTGGTGCTATCTCCTTTATCATTTTTTATTGTTTCTGTTTGAGTCTTCCTCTTTTCTTCTTGGTCAGTCTAGCTAGTGGTCTATCTATCTGATTATTTTTTCAAAAAAACAGCAACTGGATTTGTTGTTTTTTGAAGGGTATTTCATGTCTCTATCTTCCTCAGCTCCACTCTGATCTTGGTTATTTCTTGTCTTCTGGTAGTTTTGGGGTTTGTTTGCCCTTGGTTGTGTAGTTCTTTTAGTTGTGATGTTAGAATGTCAATTTGAGATTTCTCTAGATTTTGATGTGACCATTTAGTGCTATAAATTTCCCTCTGAACACTGCTTTAGCTATGTGCCAGAGATTCTGGAATGCTGTCTCTTTGTTCTCATTAGTTTCAAAGAACTGCTTGATTTCTGCCTTAATGTCATTACTTACTCAGGAGTCATTCAGGAGCAGGTTGTTCAATTTCCATGTAGCTGTGTGATTTCGAATGAGTTTCTTAAGCTTGAGTTTCAGTTTAGTTGCACTGTGGTCTGAGGGACTGTTATAATTTCAGTTTTTTGCATTTGCTGAGGAGCGTTTTACTTCCAATTATGTAATCAATTTTAGAATAAATTCCATGTGGTGCCAAGAAAAATGTATATTCTGTTGTTTTGGGGTAGTGAGTTCTATAGATATCTATCAAGTCCAATTGATCCAAGGCTGAGTGCAAGCCCTGAATATCTTTCTTAATTTTCTGTTTCAATGATCTGTCTAATATTAACAGTGGGTTGTTAAAGTTTCCCACTATGATTGTATGGGAGTCTACATCAACTTCAGAACTTGTCATTGGTCTACTCAGAGAATCAACTTCTTCCTGATTCAGTCTTGTGAGGGTGTGTGTGTCCAGGAATGTATCAATTTCTTCTAGATTTGGTAGTTTATTTACAAAGAGGTCTTTACAGTATTCTCTGATGGTAGTTTGTATTTCTGTGGGAACAGTGGTGATATCCCTTTTATGATTTTTTATTGTGTCCGTTTGATTCTTCTCTCTTTTCTGCTTTATTAGTCTGGCTAGTAGTCTATCTATTTTGTGAATCTTTCAAAAAACCAGCTCCTGGATTCATTGATTTTTTTGAAGAGTTTTTCATGTCTGTATCCCCTTCAGTTTTGCTCTGATTTTAGTTACTTTTTGTCTTCTGCTAGCTTTTGAATTTGTTTGCTCTTGCTTCTCCAGTTCTTTTAATTGTGATGTTAGGGTGTCCATTTTAGATCTTTCTTGCTTGCTTCTGTGGGCATTTAGTGCTATAAATTTCCCTCTAAGCACTGCTTTAAATGTATCCCAGAGATTCTGGTACATTGTATCTTTGTTCTCATTAGTTTCAAATAACTTATTTATTTCTGCCTTAATTTCATTATTTACCCAATAGTCATTCAGGAGCAGATTGTTCAGTTTCCATGTAGTTGTGCAGTTTTGAGTGAGTTTCTTAATCCTGAGTTCTAATTTGATTGAACTGTGGTCTGAGAAACTGTTTGTTATGATTTCTGTTGTTTTACATTTGCTGAAGAGCATTTTACTTGCAATTATGTAGTCAATTTTAGAATAAGTGCTATGTGGTACTGAGAAGAATGTATATTCTATTGACTTGGGGTGGAGAGTTCTGTAGATGTCTATTAGGTCTGCTTGGTCCAGAGCTGAGTTCAAGTCTTGAATATGCTTTTTAATTTTCTCTCTCGTTGATCTGTCTAACATTGACAGTGGGGTGTTAAAGTGTCCCACTATGAATGTGTAGGATTCTAAGTCTCTCTGTAGGTCTCTAAGACCTTGCTTTATGAATCTGGGTGGTCCTGTATTTGGTGCATATATGTTTAGGACAGTTATTTCTTCTTGGTGCATTGATCCCTTTACCATGGGATCCCTTTACCATTACCATGTAATGCCCTTCTTTGTCTTTTTTGATCTTTGTTGGTTTAAAGTCTGTTTTATCAGAGACTAGGATTGAAACCCCTGCTTTTTATTAATTATTATTATTATTATTTTGCTTTCCATTTGCTCGTTAGATTTTCCTCCATTCCTTTAATTTTGAGCCTATGTGTGTTTTTGCACATTAGATTGGTCTCCTGAATACAGCACACCAATGGCTCTTGACTCTTTATCCAATTTGCCACTCCATGTCTTTTAATTGAGTCATTTAGCCCATGTACATTTAAGGTTAATATTGTTATTTGTGAAGTTGATACCGTCGTCATGATGCTAGCTGGTTATTTGGCATATTAGTTGCTGCAGTTTCTTCATAGTGTCATTGGTCTTTAAATTTTGTTATGTTTTTGCAGTAGCTGGAACCAAGCTTTCTTTCCCATATTTAGTGCTTCCTTCAGGAGCTCTTGTAAAGTAGCTCTGGTGGTGAGCAAATCCCTCAGCATTTGCTTCTCTGTAAAGGATTTTATTTCTCCGTTGCTTATGAAGTTTAGTTTAGCTAGATATGAAATTCTGGGTTAAAAATTCTTTTCTTTAAGAATGTTGAATATTGGCCCCCACTCTCTTCTGGCTTATAGGGTTTCTGCAGAGAGATTCACTGTTAGTCTGATGGGCTTCCCTTTGTAGGTAACCTGACCTTTCTCTCGCTGCTTTTACATTTTTTCCTTCATTTCAAACTTGCTGAATCTGACGGTTGGTTGTGTTGGGGTTGTTCTTCTTGAGGAATATCTTAGTGGTGTTCTCTCTATTTCCTGAATTTGAATATTGGTCTGTCTTGCTAGGTTGGGGAAGTTCTCCTGGAAAATAACCTGAAGTGTGTTTTCCAACTTGGTTCCTTTCTCCCCATCACTTTCAGGTACACCAATCAATTGTAGGTTTTGTCTTTTCACATACTCCCATACTTCTTGGAGGCTTTGTTCATTCCTTTTCTTTCTTTTTTCTCTAATCTTGTCTTTATGCTTTATTTCATTAATTTGATCTTCAATCTCTGATATCCTTTCTTCCACTTGATCGATTTGACTATTAATACCTGTGTATGCTTCACAAAGTTCTCGTGCTGTGTCTTTCAACACCATCAGGTCATTTATGTTCTTCTCTGTGTTCTAGTTAGCATTTCCTTTAATCTTTTATCAAGGTTCTTAGTGTTTGGACGAACGGAGGCAAGATGGTGCACTTCCGGGTTCTTCTTCACCACCAACTCTTCCCGTGTGTGCGAGAATGCAGCTGACGCCCGGGAAGGTGCAGATTAATCAGGCATGCACCAGGTGATGTCAATCCGAGGAGACCAAGATTTACCTGGTGGCACCTGCGGAGCCCCCCTCCCCCGACATGCCCGTGCCCCGCCTATTGCCCTTCCACTCCTAGAAAAGTCGCTCCCAGCAGATGCGCCGGGGGCGGGCTTTCTCAGCCCCCATTCTTGTCGGGACTGTATTAGAAACTCCCCCCAACCCAGCTCCGGTCCCTGAAGCTAGATGACCAAAGAATAAATTTGCAGTTTTGCTTTTAGCCTTGCCTACTCGCTGGTTCTTTTGTGCCCACTTGGCTGGTCTTAGAAAAATAAGACAGATGGTGCCGAACCCGGGAGGAGACCCCTCCTCAGGGCCCCCAGGGTCCGGGGAGCCTCCTCTTCCTCGTTCCACGCCGCGGACGGACCAGGACCTGAGACCCGCTTCGCTCACTCTCACGGCCTCTCTGGGGTAAGTGCCCTTGTCTCCTCTTTACCACCCTCGGCCAAAATCCTGCGCAGGTCCGAGGTCCATTTTGAGCCACCAAGTGGCTTGGAAGCCACCACGTGGCTTCAGAGAGCCTTGCAGGACGGAGACGTCCACCTGAAGGTAATCTCCACTTTGGCTTCAAGAGCCTCCAGTCTGTCTCTGCTGGTTCCAAAGGACGCTTTGAAGCCAGGCAGAGATCCACTTCCATTTCCATTGTGTCCATTGTGTGTCGGTAA
>NC_045438.1:6964239-6981429 GCF_002776525.5 Piliocolobus tephrosceles | reverse complement strand
TGACCAAAGAATAAATTTGCAGTTTTGCTTTTAGCCTTGCCTACTCGTTGGTTCTTTTGTGCCCACTAGGCTGGTCTTAGAAAAATAAGACACTTAGCTTCCTCATATTTGGTTAGAATATGTTCTTTCAGCTTAGAGGAGTTTGTTATTACCCACCTTATAAAGTCTACTTCTGTCAATTTGTCAAACTCATTCTCCATCTAGTTTTGTTCTCTTGCTGGCAAGGAGTTGTGATTCTTTGGAGGAGAAGAACCATTCTGGTCAGCATTTTTGCACCAACTTTTCCTCTTCTTTGTGGATTTATCTACCTTTGATCTTTGATGCTGAGGACCTTTGGATGGGGTTTTGCGTGGACATCCTTTTTGTTGATGTTTATATGATTGCTGCTTGTTAGTATTCCTTCTAACAGTCATGCCTGTCTTCTGCGGGTCAGATGGAATTTGCTGGAGGTCCAATCCAGACCCTGTTTCCTGGGTATCACCAGCGCAGACTGCAGAACAAAGATTGCTGCTTGCTCCTTCCTCTGGAAACTTCGTCCCAGAGGGGTACCCGCCAGATGCCCACCGGAGCTCTCCTGTATGAGATGTCTGTCTGTAGACCTTTGCTGGGAGATGTCTCCAAGTCAGGAGGCATGGGGGTGAGGGTCCCACTTGAGGAGTTAGTCTGTCCCTTAGCAGAGCTTGCGTGCTGTGCTGGGAGATCTGCTGCTATCTTCAGAGACAGCAGGTAGGAATGTTTTAGTCTGCTGAAGCTGGGCCTACAGCTGATCCTTCCCCCAGATGCTCTGTCCAGGGAGATGGGAATTTTGTCTATAAGACCCTGACTGGGACTATTGTCTTTCTTTCAGAGATGTCCTGCCAAGAGAGGAGGAATCTAGAGAGGCAATCTGGCTACAGCAGCTTTGCTGCACTGTGGTGGTCTCAACCCAGTCCAAACTTCCTGGCAGCTTTGTTTACACTGTGAGGGGAAAACCGCCTACTGATGCCTCAGCGATGGTGGATGCCCCTCTTACCACAAAGCTCCAACATCCCAGGTATGACATACCTTTATAAGAACTGATTACATAGATACTGAAAGCTGGAAGACAGTAAGGAAACAAGCCAGTAGATCTTAGCTTGCTGGTCCGTCAGGTCATCTGTGGGTGTTGGACCCATTTAACAAGACCACTTGACCTCTTGGCTTCAGCCCCCTTTCCAGGGGAGTGAATGTTTCTGTCTTGCTGGGGTTCCAGGTGCCACTGGCGTACAAAAAACAACTCCTGAAGCTAGCTTTGTTTCTGCCCAAATGGCCGCCCAGTTTTGTGCTTGAAAAGGCCCTGGTGCTGTAGGCATTCGAGGGAATCTTCTGGTCTGTGAGTTGCAAAAAGCATGGGAAAAATGTAGTATCTGGCCTGGATAGCACCAGCCCTCATGGCACAGTCCCTCATGACTTCCCTTGGCTAGGGGAGGGAATTCCCCAACCCCTTGTGCTTTCTGGGTGAGGCGACTCCCCACCCTGCTTCTGCTCGCCCTCTGTGGGCTGCACCTGTTGTCTAACCAGTTCCAATGTGATGAACTGGGTACATCAGTTGGAAATGCAGAAATCACCCACCTTCTGCACTGGTCATGCTGGGAGCTGCAGACCAGAGCTGTTCCTATTTGGCCATCTTGCCAGAGGATGACTTCAGTATGTTTTTGTCTTGGCTGATAATGGTTTTTGTTTTCCACTTTCAGTGCTTCCTTCAGGAGCTCTTGCACGGCAAGCCTGGTGGCAACAGAATCCCTCAGCATTTGCTTGTCTGGAAAGGTTTTTATTTCTCCTTTGCTTATGAAGCTTAATTTGGCCAGATATGAAATTATGAGTTGGAAACTATTTTCTTTAAGAATGTTGAATATTTGTCCCCAATTTCTTCTTTTTTTTTGAGATGGAGTCTCACTCTATCACCCAGACTGGAGTACAGTGGCGGGATCTCAGCTCATTGCAAGCTCCGCCTCCCAGGTTTACGCCATTCTCCTGCCTCAGCCTCTCGAGTAGCTGGGACTACAGGCGCCCGCCACCACACCTGGCTAGTTTTTTGTGTTTTTTAGTAGAGACGGGATTTCACCATGTTAGCCAGGATGGTCTCGATCTCCTGACCTCGTGATCCGCCCGTCTTGGCCTCCCAAAGTGCTGGGATTATAGCCTTGAGCCACCGTGCCCGGCCCCCAATTTCTTCTTGATTGTAGGGTTTCCACTGAAAGGTCTGCTGTTAGTCTGATGGATTTCCCTTTGTAGATGACCTGATCCTCTCTGGCTGCCGTTATTTTTTCCTTCATTTCAACCTTGGAAAACTGAATATTATTTATCTTGGAGTATCTTACTGAGGTTCTCTGAATTTCCTGAATTTGAATGTTAGCCTGTCTTGCTAGGTTGGGGAAGTTCTCCTGGATGACAGCTTGAAGTATGTTTTCAAACTTGGTTCCACCCTGCCCATCTGTTTCAGGTTCCCCAATAGTCTTTTTACATAATCCCACAGTTCTTAGATGTTTTCTTAGTTCCTTTTCATTAGTTTTTCACTACTCTTATTTGCCTGTCTTATTTCACCAAGATACTCTTCAAGCTCTGAGATTCTTTCCTCCAGTTGATCTATTCGGCTATTGATACTTGTGTTTTCATTGTGAAGTGCTCATGTTGTGCTCTTCAGTTCCATCAGGTCATTTATGTTCCTCTCTAAACTGGTTATGCTCGTTAACAACTCCTGTAATGTTTTATCATGGCTCTTAGCTTCTTTGCATTGGGTTAGAACATGCTCCTTTAGCTCAGTGAAGTTTGTTATTACCAATCTTCTAAAGCCTACTTCTGTCAATTCATCCATTTCAGCCTCAGCCCAGTTCTTTGCCCTTGCTGGAGAGGTGTTGCAATTATTGGGAGGAGAAGAGGCACTCTGGCTTTTTGAGGTTTCAGCGTTTTTTCCGTTGATTTTCTTTTTTCTCATCCTTGTGGGTTTGTCTACCTTCAATCTTTGAAGCTACTGATTTTTAGATGGGGTTTTTGCAGGCTCTTTTTTGTTGATGTTCTTGTTGTTGCTGTTGTTTGCTTTTCTAACAGTCAGGCCCATCCTCCACAGGGTTGCTGCAGTTTGCTGGAGGTACACTCTGGACCCTATTCATCCAGGTCCCTCCCACACCTGATGGTATAACCAGTGGAGGCTGCAGCACAGCAAAGATGGCTGCCTACTCCTTCCTCTGGGAGCTCTGTCCCAGAGGGTCACAGCCTGATACCAGCTGGAAGTCTCCTGTATGAGATGTCTGGCAACCCCTGTTGGGAGGTCTCACCCAGTCAAGTGGCATGAGTTCAGGGACCCACTCGAAGAAGCAGTCTGGCTGCGAGGGGCAGGTGTGCTGCCCTGAGGGTAAGTCCGCTCATTTGAACTGCCTGGGGTCCTCAGAGCCAGCTGAACTGGAAACCACAGCTGCCCCTTCCCTCAAGGGACTTAGTCCCAGAAAGATCAGAGTTCTGTCCATGAAAGCATGGCTGGAGTTACTGAAATTCCCACAGGAAGGCCCCACCCTAGTGAGGAGGAATGGATCCAGGTCCCACCTGAAGAGGCGGTCTGACCAGAATCTGCCACAGTCACTGTGCTGCGCTGTGGGGAATTCCTTCTTGTCCACATCACCCAGCCTCCCCAGGACTGGCAGGGGAAATCAGCCAACTGGAGTCACAATGATGGCGGCTGCTCCTCCCCCTTGGATCTTGGTTATGTTACACGGTCTCCAGAATGCTGCCCCTGGCTGCAACCCATAAGGTCACCAAAAGTCTGCACAGTTCTCTGCATGGGACCTGAGGCCCTGGTGGCGTGGTATCACAATAACCCTATTGCAACCAGCACTACTAAGATCTCAGGGTTGCTTCCTACCCCACTAATATGCAGCCACTAGATACTCTTCCTCTTTTGCAGCATCTCAGGCAAATTGAATGCAAGCCACTTTCAGAAAAGATGTCAGAAAGCAAGAGTGGAATTGATTAATGTATTGACCATTAATTGTAGAAGTGTGTCTAGCTCAATTTTTGAGCATGTTCTCATATATGGCAAAGTTTAATAAATGTTGATTTTTAGCCACAAGTTAGCAAATCTTACTGTCTTACTGACCTTGTCTTTTTGTTGTTGTTGTTGTTTGTTTGTTTGCTTTTAATACTGACAAACACGGGACCTCGTTTTTATATTTTGCAAGTTATCAGCACTTTTCTGTGAATTCAGGAGCAAGATGTTGGAGAATCTGCTTGCTTTTAAAAAAAAATTCTTATTTCTTAATGAATCTAGAGTTGAGTAACTAATAAGGATAAGATGTTCATTTATTCATTTCTCTAGTTGCTTCACATCTGGTGTCCTTATTATTCCACTTTGGTGAAATGCTTTCTCATCTAATTTTATTACAGCTCATAAGGGTATGCTATGATTTATAAGCTGAGTCTGATGAGATAAAGAATTTGCTACTTAATTTAGAAATAAAGAGTAGGATTTCCCATTCTTTCTAATTTGTTGAGTTCTGATGATTTTTCTATCCTATTAGTCATATATATGGAGTAAACAGAGTATCTTACATACAGTGATGGAATATATGGAATATCTATCTATCTGTCTATCTATCTATACATACATACACACATACATGAAAGAAATAGAAAACATCATGTTTGTCTGGTTATTTAATAAAGCATAAAGAGGATTTTAGAGAATTAACATCAAGATTTGAGTCCTGGCTGTAGAAGTAATAAGCGATATGATCTTGAAGTTTACTTAATTTCCTTAATTCTATTTGCTTTTCTGCAAAAGTCAGTTTAATGATATCGATCTTGCAAAGTAGTTCTATGAAATGAGATTAACAGTACAGTTCCCAATCCACAGTACAGATGATCCCTGATTTCCTATGGTTCAATGTACATTTTTCAACTTCACAATAGTGTGAAAGTAGAAACTGTACTTAAAAGTTTGAATATTAATTTTTGATTTTTTCCCAGGAGAGTAATATGCAGCATGATACTCTCTCATGCTGCTGGGCAACATCAGTGAGCTGTAGCTCCCGGTCAGCTAAGCAATCCCAAGGGAGAAAAAACCATTTTCTACAGTGTGGTATGTTGCCAGCAGGATACTCTCTTGTTCTGCTGGGCAACATCAGTGAGCTGTAGCTCCCAGTCAGCTAAGTAATCCCAAGGGTTAAAAAACAATATTCCACAGGGTACTGTGTTTCCAGATAGTTTTGCCTAACTGTAGGCCAATGCAAATGTGCTGAGCACATTTAAGGTAAGTTAGGTTAAGTTAGGTATATTAAATGCATTCTCGACTTAATGATATTTTCAATTTATGATGGGTTTATCTGATGTAACCCCACTGTAAGTTCAGGAGAATCTCCATTACTGAAGAAATGTCTGTTTAATTTCAGTTTCTGTATTCTTCACCGTGGCAGCATTACTGTCATGTGGCTTGAGATGATTCTCAACCACTTCTGCTTGAATATTTGTGGTCTATAAAATCCAATAGACTCCCTCTATTTTCTAATATGTGATGGGACCACAGAAGTGGAGACTGGAGATGGGGATGGTAATTTACTGATTGGAATAGTTTAATGATCACTATTCCATGAAGTTAAGGTTCTGCAAATAAGAAAGAAAAGAAAAATAAATAATAACTAAGATGCCAGCAGTCTCTGTAGCATATTGTTTCAGCTTCAGTAATCTTATCCACACTGCCAGGAGGTAGAACAAGAGCAGAATAATATGAGAAAGTGGTGCTATGGTAGTATGTCCTTTAGTGGGAGCATACCAAGGTCAATGAACCACACCTAAAAGTGGTCATAGCTGAGATGGTGCTGTCCAGGCAAAAGCAACATAATATCCAAAGTGATGTAAGATGGAGGAAACAATTAGAATCAGGGAGAATCAAACTTAGGGTAACACTTTAATATTAAATAACAATGTTGAAACTTCCAGGAAGCAGAAAACTCATGTTTAAGACCTTGCTTTTGTTAAGTTGAACAAAAACATCTCTAAATTACTAGTAAGGAGATAACATTTTCTCTTGAAAGTGAATTATAGCACTTTCTTATTGTCTCTTTATTCTCTCTCCTTGCTAATAGTCTAAGTACTGCCATGCCACTAATTCAGCAGTAGGTCCAAAACACAAAGCCAAATAGAAGACAAGATACTAGTAGGAAAAAACTCTGGGCATGTAAGAGGCATTGAAAAATGTAGGTTAGAGTTGCAGGGATTTGTGTTAATCCTATTAAACGGTGCAAATATCTTTTAAGAACATTAACTTCAGGAAAAAGACAGTGAAGGTATACGTAGCTAAAGGTTGTGTGGATAGAAAAATATATTTTCTTTAAAAAATCACTTGATGGTTTCATAGGTAATTATGATGAAAATTTTATTACAGCGGAGAAGCTATGAACTTTTTAAAGTGCTCAAAAGCATTGTTTGTAGTCTTTCAGGGAGCTCAGTGTCAAGTTTTCACAGATTTAAGTATTGCAGCCTAAATGCCAGGTGGTAAAATTTCATATGAATTAATACACATTGTGATGTTGACTCCACGGTGGTTTATGACTAGGCTTAAAGAGAAGGAAAGAGACTGTTTCAATTTCTAATAGCTATGAAACAGCAGATGATGTGTCTGGGTTCTAGAGAAATGGCAGAGAATCATTTAACACCATTTCTGAGGAAATTAAAGATATATTTAGCAAGTACAGCCCAAATGTCTCTTTTATCACCACGTATTTTGTCAATTGTGACCCTGATAAGCATCACTCTAGTTTTTAAGGACATTTAAAACTGTGCTTCAATCATTTTCAGTTAATTATAACACTAACATGTCAAATAATGGCTTCCAACTTGATGCCAAATTATAGATGGAAAAGGGAAATGTAGTGGCATGTGTTGAAATACTGAGTGTTAACAAGTACAGCCACTCTGAAGATAATAGCTGGATAGGGAACTACTAGAGTCAAGGGTGTGAGCTTATACAGAGAGATAATAAATTAAATCAGTCAGTTTCTAAATATGGGACTTTTACTGGAGATATATATTTAAACCATTGGAAATGGAAAATGAAGCACATCACTCAGAAGTCAATGCTAATGACAGGCCATGCATTTTAGACGCTTCCTAGACTCAGGGCCTTTGCATAAGATGTTCCCTCTTTCTGGAACACTTGCTTTTCACCCCTCTTTGCTAACTCTTTTTCATCTTAAAAAGATATCCAGTCTTTTGCTTCCATAGCACAGGCTATGGCCTTTATCCCATGATTATATTTATTATATTATATTATATTATATTATATTATATGCCATCTCCAGTAAACTACAGTCCTTTAAGGGTAATGATAATGTGTTGTTATTCTATCTCTGCATCTACCCTAATGTCTGGTACCATTGAAGAAACCCTTGATTAATGAATGAATAAAAATAAAATACACATCAGAAACAGTTAAACACAGAAGTCTGTACACTTAAATTCAAGTTGCTTCCCATTCTCATCTCTTCAAAATCCTTTTCTGGGAAAGATTATACCAATTTTGTATTTTATTTAGAAATCGCTGTTCCTTGTCACAAAATATTCATTTTAGAGAAATTTTAGTTTTGAAGATGACAAGTTTTCTATATCTCTTGCCTCAAAAAGATTCAAAATATTTTCTTATCGTGGCCATTTTTTTTCTTGGAGAGGGAAAACCCTGCCAAGTCTTCCACATATGCCACAATTTGAGGATTTTGATGTATCTGATGGCCTAGAGGGTTTGTAAATAGATGTTCTAGTGTGTGAGCATTTTTTCATTTTGAAGCAAATCCAGGAGTGGTACACGGCAGATTATGTTCAATCCTGGGGAATGTGGTCATCTGCATTAGTACATCTAAAGGATGCAACAAGTAAGGATGATAAAGAAAAGCACCTTTATAAGAACAATTACATAGATACTGAAAGCTGGAAGACAGTATGGAAACAAACATTTTTACTGATCATGACTTCTGTCCTGGGCCCTGTGACGGACACTTTATGTAGTGTAGTGGCTAATAATACAAACTGTACACTCAGCCTGGCAAGGTTCAAATTTATCTTTGACACTTACTGTATATATGACTTTGGAAAAATTATTTATTCACCATTACATATCTAAGTCTTTACCTAAATGTCTTCATCTATAAAATGGAGACAGCTTTACCTCCCAGTTCAAAGAATTCTGGGGAGAATTAATGATATATGTTTGATGGTAAAATCTTAGAAAGGTGCCTGACACATAGAAAGTGTTATGTGTATATTTGCTTCAACAATTGTCATTATTATTTGAGCCCATATCAATTTTTCCCCTAACATTTCTACACTTGAAAGTTTAGAGTTTCTGTCCAACAGCCCAAGTAAAATAACAGACAGATATTTTCTTTTTAAGAAGTCAGCAGAATCCAAAATCTTATGACTGATGTGAAGAAAGAAACTAAAAGCTTTGTTACTGTTTCCAAAAACAGGCCATTTGTATAGGCATTTATTACTGACAGAAAAAAATGTGGGTACTTCCTGTATCTTAGCTGATAGTCATGCGTGTAAACTGAAAAGCACCAACAACTTTTTGAGTGAGATTTTATATCCAAATTGAGCTTTGAAAAATACTGGATAGAAAATGAAGGTGAAGAGGATTGAGGAATTGCAGTATGACTCAATCAATAGTCAAGTAGGAGGACACACAAACAGACATGGCCTTTGTGAAAACTGTAATCAAGGAAACATGCTTCTGCCATCTACATTTATCCATCCAAATATACAGTATTTTTGACAGTGATGAAAATAAGGATTACTACCTGGAATAAATATATTTAAACAGCTACAATACAAAACATATCAGGACAAGGAAGGCAGTTTCTGATGCAGTCAAAACAAAGTTATCATTGGTGATTGGCAAGAATAATTGAACAGCCTGGCTTCTCTGATGTTTTGAGCTAAACAAGTTTTATATCTATACTTCCTGCTCCTTTTTTTAACAGGTAATACATTGGAAATGTCCATTTGGTCACCGTCTGTGCACAGTTTTACAAGGCACACTGTAAAGTTAGGAAAAATACCTAAACACCTAGTATTTCCTGGCCCAGGTTCACAATTTTTAAAATAAGATTAATAATTTGTTGTGCTGATAGTTTTAAGATGATCTACCAGGCACTAAAATTAAAACTTATGATAACAGCTGAGAAAAATAAATGAAATATTTATAGACTTTATAACATACTAATTGTTTAAGTAGATTACAGTAGGAGTTGTTGTTGTTTCTTTTTTGTTAGAGAGAAGGTCTCACTATCTCAGCCGGGCTCAACTGTTCTCAAACTCCTGCCCTCAAGCAATCCTCCTGCCTTGGCCTCCAAAGTGCTGGGATTAGAGGCATGAGCCACTGCACCTGGCCAAAAATTTTTAAAGGGAAATTTTTATTGATGTAAATGATCAGATTCTAGCCAAATGCCATAAAGTTTCTGGTAGCACAATAGGTGTTAATCATCTTTAGTTCATTTTGAAAATTCTAGCATATAGAAAACATTAAGTTTCTTTGGTGAACTGAGACTGATTTTTTAAAATGAATTGGATTCTACTTCCAGATACAAAATGTTACCAGAACAAAAAATATTCAAAATAAAAGATATGAAGATTTCAGTAAATTGTATGAATATTAATACTCAGCAGCAGAGTGGGCCATGATTCAGTTTTCTGGGTTTCTATCAATGTTAGAGACAGAATGAGACAAGGGATCTTCAAATACAGGGCACAGTGCCTGGCACTTAAAAGACTGTCAACCAAAAAGTATCTCAGACCAGACTCAATCAACTTAGAAGTTTATTTTGCCAAGGTTAAGAATCGTGACCCCTAATACAGCCTCAGGAGGTCCTGAGAACATACGTCCAAGGCGTTTGGGTTACAGCTTGGTTTTAGAAAGGTGGGACATCTGCGGGTGAGGTGGGAATTGTGATTCCAAGTCACCGGTGGATTTAAAGATTTCCTAATTGGCACTTTGTTGAAAGGATTAAACTCTGCCTGAAGAGTTTCAATCAGCTTAAGGTAAAGTGGTAGGGGCAGGGGGTGGAATCCAAGGCTCTTGTCATGTAGATGAAGCCTACAGGTAGCAGGCTTCAGAGGGATAGATGTGAATGTCTCTTATGGATCTTAAAAGGGTTCAGACCTAGGAAGGGGAGATTCCCTATAGAATGCAAATTCCTCCCTTAAGAGACAGCTTTGCAGAGCCATTTTTAAATATGTAAAAGAAATACATTTTGGAGTAAAATAGTTTTATTTCCTTCAGAGCCTGCTATCTGTCAGGTGATGTTATACTAGAGTCAGGTTGGAATTCAGTATCTCATTGTTACAGGAAGTCTTTTTTGTGAGTCTTAAGATCTATGTTTTATTGTTAATGCTCGTCAGTTGTGTCTAAACTCCAAAGGGAGGAAAGTATAATGAGGCATATCTGATGCCCCCTCTTCTCATGATCTGAACTTGTTTTTCAGGTTTGTTTGTGTCCCCTTGACCAAGAGAAGGATCCATTCAGTCACTTGAGGGACTGAGAATTTTATTTTTGGCTTACAGTACTAATGTTCTGTTTCTGAATATTTCATCTCTATATGAGCATGTCCTCTAATAAGATATTTATATAGAGCTCTGTGTTCATGATCTATTCATATTTGTAGCATCTTTTTGAGCAAAGGTGTGGCAATTATTTAGATTTTTAATTTACAGAGGGGAAACATTGATTATACATTAATGCAAGTAGAAATTTTTCTAGTGTTTACAGATGAGAGTGGAAGCTTTGCCATTGTCAGAGTCTAGTGAACCAAAGCAACTTCATCTTAAACAGGAACTGGGTAAAACGAGGCTGTGAAACCTACTGGGCTGCATTCCCAGATGATTAAGGCATTCTAAGCCACAGGATGAGATAGGAGGTCAGTGCAAAATACAGATTATAAAGACCTTGCTGATAAAACAGGTTGCGTAAAGGAGCCGGCCAAAACCCACCAAAACCAAAATGGTGATGAAAGTGACCTCCGGTGGTTCCCACTGCTACACTCTCACTAGCGCCATGACAGTTTACCAAGGCCATAGCAACATCAGGAAGTTACCTTATATGGTCTAAAAAGGCAAAGCATGAATAATCCACCCCTTGTTTAGCATATCATTAAGAAATAACCGTAAACATGGCCAACCAGCAGCCCTCGGAGCTGCTCTGTCTATGGTGTAGACATTTTTTTATCCCTTTACTTTCTTAATAAACTTGCTTCCGCTTTGTACTGGAGACTCACCCTGAATTCTTTATTGTGCGAGATCCAAGAACCCTCTTGGGGACTGGATTGGGACCCCTTTCCTGTAACACTGTGCACAATGATTTACTCCTCCTTTGATCTACTGATTGCTAAAGAGAGCTTTCATCTTTTCATTCTGACTTAGTCATCTTTCAATAGGATCTTTATTCAATAAAATGTCAATAGATTATTATAGTTGTGCCAGCAGCAGCAAATTCATACAGGTCTGCAGCAACCTCAATTCTTGCCTGCTTGGAAGAATTAATTTGACTGAAGGGGCATAAGGCTGGGTGAGAGACTGAGGCAAGTTTCAGAGCTGGAGTGAAAGTTTATTAAGAAAGTTTTAGAGGGGGAATGAAAGGAAACAAAGTATACTTGGAAGACGACCAAGCTGGCAACATGAAATATTCAAGTGCCTGATTTGAGCTTTGACTTGGGGTTTTATATGACAGCATATGCATCTAGGGGAGTTGCATCCCTTCTTCCCTGATTCTTCCCTTGAAGTCTGCTGTCTGCATGCACAGTGGCCTGCCAGCACTTGGGAGGGGCCACATGCACAATGTGTTTACTGAAGTTGTATGTATGCTCACTTGAGGCATTCTTCCCTTACCAATTGCATGTTCCTAGAAGAAGGTCATATACCAGGTAAACACTGCCAGTTTGCTTCTGAGTGTGCATGCTTGAGCTCATGCACCTAACTCTTGATATCTTGTCAGGAACTTATTGATCACTAGTTTTAGATATTTTCTGTCTATTGGGAGACTGCCTTCCCCTGGTGCAAGTTGCAACCAATTATTATTTTGCGAGACAGTTTAACAACCACCTGAACATCAACTGATAGTTACCTGTCATTTGTGGTGTGGGGTCCTCTCCTGCACTGCTCATGTTTGACTAACTACTGTAGCAGTTGTAAACTTTTGAATTTAGTATGAAAATATATCTTCCAGAAGGAATGTTAAAATCACTTTGCCCTGGCCGGGCGCGGTGGCTCAAGCCTGTAATCCCAGCACTTTGGGAGGCCGAGACGGGCGGATCACGAGGTCAGGAGATCGAGACCATCCTGGCTAACACGGTGAAACCCCGTCTCTACTAAAAATACAAAAAACTAGCCGGGCGAGGTGGCGGGCGCCTGTAGTCCCAGCTACTCCGGAGGCTGAGGCAGGAGAATGGCGTAAACCCGGGAGGCGGAGCTTGCAGTGAGCTGAGATCTGGCCACTGCACTCCAGCTCGGGCGACAGAGCAAGACTCCGTCTCAAAAAAAAAAAAAAAAAATCACTTTGCCCTATCACTTACAAGCCCAGGACTGTAAATATAGTATATTTATCATTTTGAGGAAGAACCTTGGTCTGAGTTCAGCTGGTTGTACTTAGTGAGATTTATCTTGTACAAATTTTTGCTTTACTAAGTACTGAGGTAATAGCAGAGAAGATGAATAATAAAAATAAGTAGCAAAACTAAAACAATAGTTATTTTACATATAAAGTTTTCTTTTTAAAACATAAAAAGAGTCTTTCCATTTAGTAAAACTGTAGAGAGCCACATTTTCCAAAATTTCTTCCAAGATAATATTAATCTTCTGAAAGAAAACTGTTTCTCTTTAGGAATCATGATGCTTATTGATGCAACAAATGCTACGAGACATTCTGTAGTGAATATGGTTAATTTAATTACACATAATAGCCAAAACTTTTGTAAATCATAGAACTGTTTTCTTATTCAATGGATAATATCACTTTAGTAGATACTTGTTATTTTAATTTTTTTTTAATGAAAATACAATCCCTTCATGTGTTATGAGCACAGACACTGAACCCTGAGATTTAATTCAAAGGACACTTCACAGATTCTCAAGTCTGTGTGGGTGGGGCATGGGGAAACATGACAAGAGAAAAGAAAGACAAAGGAGCATCTCATTTTATTATTAAACTATATTTTAAGGATTGATCAAATACACCAATTAGAATATTTCTTAGAGAAATATGTGCCCTACAAAATTAACACTCTTCATTCCAATTCAGCAATAACTCAACATTTTCTTGGAAATGACTTGTTCACTACAAAGTGTGAGTTAATAATTTATCTAAGAGATACTTTTAAATTCTATCTTTTACTGAAGTAGTCTCCCTAGCATGATAACATTGGCATAGAAACTTTTTTATTTTTCTTGTTATATGTATAGTTACAGTGAAAATTGAAATCATTATGCTAAAAGCTCTCTAAGATCTTTATCTGTCTTCTCGGTTGTAAAATGATTTATACGGTAAATCTTACCACCTGTTCAAACTACAAGCAAAACCAGATACCTCAGTGCCAAAATGTATATATATGTGTGTGTGTGTATACACACACATATATATATGTATGTATGTATATATACATTTCACTGCTTGCAGAGGGGAGCAGTATGGGGAGACAACACCCTTTCAACTATATATTATTGATTTTCCTGATAAGTACAGATATGATCATCTGAAGAATTTTCTTAATTTGTGCTCATTTTGAAATTGAAATAATTTTCCATTTCTTGATGACAAAAATATCACATATGATTTCAAAGAATATTTGTCTGCATATCTCAAGCATAACAGTTGCCAAATACTTGATTTCAAAAATTCAATCAACCAGTTGAGGCTATTAAGTTTCACATAAGTGGTTCCCAAAACTCTGAGTATTTAACTTATATGCCTTGGCCTGTGTCTGAACTCAGATTGGTAGAAATAATCTGCTTATAAGTTGATGATTCCTACTAATTTAATCTTTCCAGTATTTCTATATAACTCTTCCAGAGAAGACAATCTCAGCATATGAGGCACTTCATGTAATTATTATCTGAGATAAAAATTATATACAGTGAAATAATATATGATCCAACAGGGCTATAATAATATAAACAAGGCACTGTAATCCCAGTGCTTTGGGAAGTTAAGGCAGGCAGATTCCTTGAGTTCAAGAGTTTGAGACCAGCCCGGACAACATGACAAAACCTCATCTCTACCCAAAACAAAGCAACAACCAACCCCAAAATCATTTGGCCATTGTGGCATGCACTGGAAGTCCCAGCTACTTGGGAGGCTGAGTTGGGGATATCACTTGAGCCTGGAAGGCGGAGGCTGCAGTGAGTGGAAACTGTCCCACTGCATGCCAGCTTGGGTGACAGACCTACACAAAAAGAAGCAGGAGGAGGAGAAAGAGGAGAATGGTAAGTGAAAGAGGAAGGGGAATGGGAAGGGAAAGTGGAAGAAGGAGAAGAGGAGGAAGAAGAAGAAATGAGCAGATCTTAAGTGTATAAGGCATGTGTTTTGATAAATGACCTATAAATCTCCAGTAAAGATAACACTTCATTTCTGTCCATTTAGGTAGTTTATTCATACCCTTTTCCAATCAGTCCTCATCATCATCACCACCTGCATCAAACCTGAATGCTATCATCAAAGATTGATTCTAGGTAATCTTGATGTTCATATAAATAGGATCACAAATTATATATTATTTTCTGTCTAGTTTCTTATGATCAACAAAGTATTGTTCAGCCTCATCCACATTGGTTGTATATTTCAGGAGTTCATTCTTTTCACTGCCAAGTATTTGATTGTATATCTATATCTTAATCTGTTAATCTATTTTCTTGTTGATGGCCACTTGGATCATTTTCAACTTCGGAGTATTACAAAACGAAGACTGCTTCAAATCTGTGGAGGCATATGTAGATATCACTGTAGGTCTTCTTAGATCCCCTTTATCAGTCAGAAGATATTTCTTTCTAATGTTAAGTTTGCTCCAAGTGTTTATGGATGTTGAATTGTTTACAGGTGCCTTTTCTACACTATTAATATGATCCTATGGCTTTATCTTTTTTCATGGTAACATGATGAATTACATTAACATTCAAAATTTAAGCTAACCTTGCATTCCTAAACTAATTCTCTCTTGACATTATGTATTATCCTTTTCAAAAAATATATAATTGCACTTTATTTATTTCCTAATACTTAATTAAATATTTTTTACATCAATGGTCATAAGTGATATGAATCATTAATCCTTCTCTTGTAATGTGTTTGTGAGGTTAAGGTATCAAAGTTATGCCAGTTCCATAAAACAAGTTTTTCTCCTCTTACTTTCTAACAAAGAGTTCCTATAAGGTTTATATTATTACCTCTTTAAATGTTTAAAAAGAAATTCACCAAAAAAAGTGCGTTTAAAAATATACTTTTATAATCAATGGAAGCTCTTTAAATAATATTTAGTTATTTAGATTTTCTATACCTGCTTTAGTTATTTTGGTATTTATTTCAATGAATTTGTAAATTTTATCTAAGTTATTGAATCTATTACCATAAAGTTGTTTATAGTATTATCTTGTTATCTTTATAATGCCTCTAGGATCTAGAGTGATATCTCCTCCTCCCATTTCTGTTATTACTAAATTCGTGTTTTCCTTTTTGTTTTTCCTTGATATATCTAGCCAGAGCTTTATCAATTTTATTAATTGTTTTAAAAACAAAATTTGGAGTCTTTAAAAAACTTTCTCTACTATATGTCTGTTGGGGATGCTTTTGCCTTCTGTTCTGTTCTCTTCAGCATTTTCTTCTCATTTCATTTCATTATGATTAGGTTTTTTTTTTTTTTTTTTTTCCTTTTTTTCTTTTTTTGAGAAGGAGTCTCGCTCTGCCACCCCAGCTGGAGTGCAGTGGGCAATGGTGCACAGTCATGGCTCACTGCAGCTTTAAAGTCCTGGGTTCAAGTGATCCTCCCACCTCAGTGTCTAAAGTAGCTGGGACTACAGGTGTGTGCCACCACACCAAGCTAATTTTTTTGTAGAGAAAAGGTCTCCCTATGTTGCCCAGTCTGGTCTCAGACTCCTGGGCTCAAGCGATCCTCCAGCCTCAGCCTCCAAAAGTGCTAGGATTTCAGGCGTGAACCACCACACCTGGCCTATGCTTCCTAACACTAACAATTCAGTGCTAGCTGTGTTTCACACAGTTTGATATAATGTATTTTCATTAGTTTTCATAGATAAATCAAAATACATATTTTATTTCCCATACAGTTATTTCCTTGACTATGTGTTATTTACAGACTTTTTATTCCAAAGTAGTTAGGACTCTTCTAGATAAGTTATTAGTATTAATCTCTAATTTAATTTTATTTCAATATCATCTGTTTTTGGTTTATTATTCTTCCTTTCTTGCCATTTTTTTTTGTTGAATAAAATCAGTATTTGTTTTAATTATTTCTTAATTATTTTCATGTAGTTTACTTTTGCATACATCTTTATTCTCATAATACAATGTTATAATTTTGTTTCAACCAGTTAATTGTCTTCTCAAAATAAGAAGAGAAGTAACAAATGATAATCTTGTGCTTTTAGTTTTTCTATTTAACATTTCTAATGCTCATAATTTTTCCAAGTCTTATTGGTATGATTTCTTTTCCACCTGAAGCACTTTATTTTTCTTTCACATTTTTTGTAGTACAGGTCTACTAGAGATAAATTAATTTATCTTTTATCTTTCACTTTTCACCTCATATGTACCTGAAGATGTTTGTCATTTGAACTCTAAAAACTCTTTTAAATCTGCCTGCATCTTTTGATCACCTGATCCCTGTCTTTACATGGCCCTCATCCTATGTCTGTGTGTCCTCTCTTCTTATAAAGACAACAGCTATTGGATTTAGGGCTGACTTTAACCCAGTATGACCTTGTCTTAATCACACCTGCAAAGATTCTACTTCCAAGTAAGATAACATTCTGAAATTACAGGTAGACATGTATTTTGGGGAGATACTAATAAACCCATTAAACATGTATTTTCTAATTTTGGAATGCAATAATGACTGTGTTCATAGAAACCGATAACGACTGTGTTCACAGAGACCGATAACGACTGTGTCCATAGAGACCGATAACGACTGTGTC
>NC_045438.1:6923325-6964229 GCF_002776525.5 Piliocolobus tephrosceles | reverse complement strand
AGAGACCGATAACGACTGTGTCCATAGAGACCGATAACGACTGTGTCCATAGAGACCGATAACGACTGTGTCCATAGAGACCGATAATGACTGACTGTGTCCATAGAAACCATTCCGCATTGTAATGATTTATATATTCAATTTTTGCAAATTGTACACGCACTAAAGAGTTCTGTTGGTCAGTTCATCTCATCCAACGATCAGTTAATAGGATGAAGTTTCCTAGCCAACATTTTATATCATTTATATGTTATCTATTGTTCGTGGTGGCATTTCTATTGTGCTGCTTTTTATTCACCAAATGATACAAAAAGCGCAAAATTGTTTTGTGAAATAAAAGATAGGAAGTTATTAATAGATGTGTTAAAACTCAGAGTAGTATCACAGACACAAATATGAAGTCAAAAAGACTCTGGACTTATTTTAGAATGTTATTCTATTGGTGTTAGGTCAAATAAATCTGAAAATGTGATTATTTTCCAACAAAGCCAAAGACAAAATTGCAAATTGGAAATAACGAGATGAATATCTGAAAACTGGATTTCTTGTCCTAGTGATACATTTTTCTCTAGTTCCTCATCAATAAAAGTAACACTGAAAAAGTTTCATTTTCTATAGCAAATACATAAGAAGTTCATAAAACTAAATAAAATGTTAATGGCATATACTGAAAAAAACAGAAAAGCTCTTGGGAAAGTCCTTCTATGAAATAGCACTGTAGAATTTTCTATAACATTAGCACTACACAATGTGGGGAAGCAATAGCTGTTCCTAATGTTAGTTTGCATGTTGTTTACTTCTCATGATCATGTATGTGCAAAGGTAGAATCCTTCCTTAGCATCTGGGCATTGATTCAGAGTATAGATACATGACAACAACGTTTCTGTATGTTACTTAAAAGCTGGTCTACAAGAGACAAAGTGTTTTTAATAACTTTTTTCACTTATAATGTACTCTGAAAAAGTATGTTGGGATCAATATAGATGAACACAATAAGAAATGGGACTAATACATGTGTTTTTTGAATTGCAATCTTTATATAGCTTTATTAAGAGGAAACAGCTGGTCAACAATATGATTTTTGAGTTTGATTAAATATGGAATAAAACAGTGAAAATTGGAAGTCTAATCAAATTGTGGTCACCAAGGATGCATCGTTTCCATATGCTATGCAAAGAAATGGTAACAAGCATAGGTTTACTTCTCTCAGTGTAGAATATAAGCTGTCAAGGGAAAGATGCTCATATGAGTTTTCAAAATAAGGAGATTTTGAAACATGTATTTATGATCCCAATAACGTCAAGGAAAGAATAATTTATAAGATTTTGAGTTGCTTTTCTAAGTGATGTGTTTCAGTATTTGGAATAGTATGAAAAAAAAAACAAACGTGTTTTTTAAGGTTGAGTTGAGGAAATCTTTTTTTTTTTTTTTTTTTTTTTTTTTGAGACGGAGTTTCGCTCTGTTGCCCAGGCTGGAGTGCAGTGGCCGGATCTCAGCTCACTGCAAGCTCCGCCTCCCAGGTTTACGCCATTCTCCTGCCTCAGCCTCCCGAGTAGCTGGGACTACAGGCACCTGCCACCTCGCCCGGCTAGTTTTTTGTATTTTTTAGTAGAGACGGGGTTTCACCGTGTTAGCCAGGATGGTCTCGATCTCCTGACCTGGTGATCCGCCCGTCTCGGCCTCCCAAAGTGCTGGGATTATAGGCTTGAGCCACCGCGCCTGGCCTGAGGAAACCTTTTTTTAAATACCCAATTATGGTGCAACTTGCGGAAACATTGCTTTTTCTCCTCAAAGTTGATGAAATTTTCACGTCAGAGAAATTAATTAATGATATATTACTCCTGAGAATATTTAATATCATACAAGTGATACAGTAAAACAATAGAAACACTTTCCACAGCTGAGTGAATCAGGGCTTCACTTACTTTTCTCACCCAAATCAAACAGGCCAATTGCTAGTTATTGCATCTGACATTATTATTCCTGTCCACCTAGTTTCCAGTGGTTTATAGTGTGAAATCTCTTCTTGGTTTCTAGATATTCAGATTAAATATCCAGGACTATCTGTCAGAACCATGAAACACTTGTCATCAAGTGAGTAAATTAGAAGCATCGGGGACTGATCAGTTGAACCATGTATTTGCTTCATTAAAACTTACTTTTTCAGAGTAGCCATGGGAAATCTTCAAATTTTTTTTGTCTGTATCCAGAGGTGATTCTTCCCTGGTAAGCCTGTTACAAGCATCATATCTTGCGAACAGTTAAAATGCCTTTGTCAACTCCTCAGATTTCTTGGAAAAGTATGTCTTTAAGTCCTGCTTCCTTGAAATCCAGCTATTGCTGTTCTAGCTGAAAACTCCTTCAGAGGAAAAACTGTCCTCAGTCATAAAAGGGAGGAGGCTTCAATTTTGACCCTGTGACATATCTTGGTTTTTTTTTTGTTTGTTTGTTTATTTTGTTCCCTAGCACTTTATCTGTATTTTTCAGAGACATTTGTTTTGTTTTCCTTATATTTTCTATGGATTTTATTACTCTCCATGGAAATTTGTTTCTTTAAAAAAAGTTCATAGTAGAATATCCTTGTTTTCACAAAATTATGTTGAACATAAATGAGACTTGCATTGATTACATTCTGGTACCTCAGTACATGGATTCAGAAAATACATATTCAAATATACTTCAGAATTTTTTTAGCTCCATTTAAAAAATTTGATTTTTCAACATAAAGAGAAAGGTTGAAAACAAAATTTACTTACTAAAGTACTCATTATTATCGACCGATAAATCAGGAAGTCTAATGGGAAGGATTTGGAGGGATATAAATTATAAATGGTCTCAAAGAAAGAGAATGAAAAAATGGGAGAGTTGAAGTGAGCATTCCAGGTTGGTGAAGAAGCATACAAGAGATTATAGAATTATACAGAAAAACAATAATGCAGGGGTGAGAATTGTTCTGTGTGGCAGAGGAGGAATATGTCAATTGCAAGAGACACAGGAGGGATGATTTGTACTTAGGCCTTGGATTTGATTCTATCAGGCTGATTTCTCTAATTAAAGCTTACATGGTAAATTGAGATACCAAGGTATACCACGGTATCTCACAAATACAATTTACCATGGTAAATCTCACAAATTGAGATACCATGGTAAATTGAGATACCAAGGGACTACGTGTTGGTAAATTGAGATACTTTGGGACTATGTGTGATATCTCCATGATATAAATTAAATTATAAGGAGAAATAATTCTAAATGAGTACTACCATAATTATGGAGGTTCTGTATTTTCGCTTCCATAAATTAAACATATTAGTCTGCCGTTATCTTTGTTTGTGGTGTCTTTATCTGATTTTGGTATTAGGGCAATGCAGATCTCTCAGAATAATTTAGAAAATGGTGCCTTTCTATTTTTTTTTTAGAAGATTCTGTGTAAAATTAGTATCATTCCTTCCTTAGATGATTGATACATACATGAGTTAAAGTATCTGGTACTGGATTTTTTTATAGAAGGATATTAATTGTTTACAAAATTTCTTTAATAGATAGAAGCCTATTCAGATTATCTATTTTTACTTGTGTGAGTTTAGGAACAATGCGGCTTTTAAGAAATTGGTTCATCTTATTGATTATTTTGATTACATGTATATCTTGTTACATATATGTATACTTATGCATTATGTTTTTGTTTTGCTCAGTGTTATACTCTCAAAGTCTAGTAATGTGTCTGCCATTTATTTAGTTTACTTAATAATTTAATTCACATGCTGTTATAATACAGAACCCAACTTAATTAGGCCTATTCTGTGATAATTTTGTCTGTTTTATTGCTGTTGCTGTCGACCATTTTTTGACCTATTAGTGTAAGGACTATGATTGGCCACAAATAAGTTATTAAGCCACAAGTTTAGTTCATGTTCTGTTGACGCTGCCAACATGATCTTTGCCTTATGAATGTTATGAGATTTGCATTTTAATAATCCAATCATAATTATTTAAACGTGCAGTGATTATTGACTTTAACCCCCACATCAATTAGAAGAAATATGCATGAATATTTCCAAAGTGATATTTACTTTGTTTAATTTTATTGGTGATGTAAAAAGGTGAAGAAAATAACATTTTTCTAAGTGCACTATGTACATAATTTCCTTCAGAAAAGTACATTTGACTAAAGGCTTTTTATTTTAATTTACAGATCATTGTGAAATCATTCCTGAAAATGAAATGTAACAGAATAGACATTTTCCTAGAGAAGACATACATATGGCCAATGGGTATGTGAAAAGCTGTCAACATCATTAAACATCACTAAGATGTAAATCAAAACAAAAATGAGATATCACATCGCATCTGTTAAGGTGGCTATTATCAAAAAACTGATAACGTAGTGACAAAAGTATGGAGACCTGTACAATGTTGGTGAAAGTATAAAGTGGTACCACCATTATGGAAACAGCATAGAGGTTCCTAAAAACATTAAATCCCAGCACTTTGGGAGGCCGAGGCGGGTGGGTCACAGGGTCAGGAGTTCAAGACTAGCCTGGCCAAAATGGTGAAACCCCGTGTCTACTAAAAATAAGAAAATTAGCTAGGCGTGGTGCCAAACACCTGTAATCCCAGCTACTCAGGAGGCTGAGGCAGAGAATTGCTTGAACCCAGGAGGCAGAGGTTGCAGTGAGCCGATATTGTGCCACTGCACTCCAGTCTGAGCAATACAGCAAGACTCATTCTCAAAAAAACAAAAACAAAAACAATATAGAACTACCATACAATCCAGCAATCCTACTTCAGGATGTATATCCAAAGGAAATGAAATTAGTATGTTGGAGAGATATCTGCATTCTCATGTTCATTGCAGAAATTATTCACAGTAGTCAAGACATGGAAACAACCGAAGTATCTATTGATGGATGAATATAGATAAAGGCAATTTGATACGTTTAGGCACACTTCAGAGATATTGTGGGTTCAGTTCCAGACAATCACAATAAAGTGAATATCACAATAAAGTGGGTCAGGTGAATTTTTTGGTTTTCCATAGCAGATAAAAGTGCACACAGTATTGTAGTCCATTAGGTACAAGAGTATTATGTTTTGAAAAGCAATAAATATACCTTAATTAAAAATAGTTTCGTGCTAAAAAATGCTAATGATCATCTGAGCCTCCATCCAGTCCTAATTTTTTGCTGGTGATGGATCTTGCCTCGATGTTGATGGCTGCTGAGTAATCAGGGTAGTTGCAGCTCAATATTGGGGTGTTTGCGGCAATTTCTTAAACAATGAAGCTTGCCACATGGCTTGACTCTTCCTTCAAGAATGATTTCTCTGTAGCATGTAATGCTGATTTACAGCATTTTATTCACAGTGGAATTTCTTTCAGCATTGGAGTCAATTATCTCAAACTCTGCCACTGCTCTATCAATTAAGTTTATGTAATATTCTAAATTCTTGTTGTCATTTCAACAATGTTTATAGCATCTTCACTGAGAGTAGATTTTGTCTCAAGAAACCAGTTTCCTTGTTCATCCATAAGAAGCAACTCCTCACCCATTCAAGCTTTATCATAAGATTGCAACAATTTAGTCACATCTTCAGATTCCAGTTTTAATTTTAGTTGTCTTGCTATTTCTACCATATCTTCAGTTGCTTCCTCCACTGAAATCTCAAACCCCTCAAAGTCATTCATGAGGGTTAAAATAAGCTGTTTCTAACCTTCTATTAACACTAATATTATGACCTCTTCCCATGAATCACAAATGCTCTTAATGGCATCTAGATTTGTGAATCCTTCCTAGAGGTTTTTAATTTACTTTCTCCAGACCCATCAGAGAAATCAGTGTCTATGGCAGCTATAGCCTTATGAAAGATATTTCTTAAATAATAAGGCTTTTAAGTCAAATTATTTCTTGATCCATGGGCTGCAGAATGGATGTTGTGTTAGCAGAGAGGGAAACATTAATCTGTTTGTACAACTCCATCAGATCTCTTGGGTGACTAGGTACATTGTCAATGAGCAGTGATATTTTGAAAGAAAGAAATCTGTGTGTGTGTGTGTGTGTGTGTGTGTGTATGCAGTAGCTCTCAATAGTGGGCTTAAAATATTCAGTAAACCATGCTGTAAACAGATGTGCTGTCATCCAAGTTTTGTTATTCTGCCTATAGAGCACAGGCAGAGGAGATTTGGCATAATTCTTAAGACCCCCTAGGATTTTTGGAATGGCAAATGAGCTTTGACTTCAACTTAAAGTCAGCAGCTACACTATCCCCTAACAGGAGAGTCATCCTGTCCTTTGAAGTTTTAAAGCCAAGCATTGACTTCTCTCTAGTTAGGAAAGTTCAAGATGTCATTTCTTCCAATAGAAGGCTGCTGTGTCTATATTAAAAATCTATTGTTCGGTGTAGCCACCTTCATTAAGGACCTTAGCTAGATCTTCTGGATAACTTGAAGCAGCTTCTACATAAGTACTTCCTGTTTCACCTTGTACTTTTACGTTATGGAAAAGTTTTTGTTTTTCCTTAAACCTCATGAATCAACTTCTGTTGGCTTCCAACTTTTCTCCCACAGCGCCTCACCTCTCTCAGCTTTCATAGAATTATAGAGCCAAGGCCTTGCTTTGGATTAGGCTTTGACTTCAGGGAATGTTGTGGCATCTTTCATCTTTGACTCAGATCACTCAGACTTTCTCCATATCAGCAATAAGACTGTTTTACTTTTTTATCATTTGTGTCTTCACTGGAGTAGCACTTTTAATTTCCTTCAAAAACTTTCCTTTGCATTCACAACTTGGCTGTTCGGTATAAGAGGCCTAGCTTTTGGCCTATTTTCACTTTTGATATGCCTTCTTCACTAAGCTTAATCATCTCTAGTCTTTTGATTTAAAGTAAGAGATGTGTAACTCCTCCTCTTACTTAAATTCTTAGCGGCCATTGTAGGTTTATTAACTGGCCTAATTTCAATATTGCTGTTTCTCAGGACATAGAAAGCCCCAAGGAGAAAAAGTTGTGATGGGAAAATGGCCAGTACATGGAGCAAGTCAGAACAAATACAACATTTATTGATTAAGTTCTCCATTTTACATGAGTGCAGCTTGTGGTACCTCAAAGCAATTGCAATAGTGACATCAAAGGTTGATGATCACAGATTGGTAAAACAGATATAATAATAATGAAAATGTTTGAACTATTGCAAGAATTATCAAGATGTGACACAGAGACACAAAGGGAGTACATCCTGCTTTGAAAAGGATTTCAATAGATTTGCTTGATGCAAGATTGTCACAAAACTTCAGTTTTTTAAAAAATGCATTATTTGGGCAGCATGATAAACCAAAGTGGTATAAAATGAGGTATGCCCTTATACATACAGTGGAATATTATTGGCCACAAAAAAGTGATGCTTCCATTTGTGACAACATGGGTGAAACTGGAGGAAATTTTGCCAAGTGAAATAAGCCAGGCATGGAAAGACTAATATCATATGATTTCACTTACATGCAGAACTATAAAGAATTAAACTCATAGAAGCTGATAATAAAATAGTAGTTGACTAGTGTTCAGGGGTGGGAGAAATGGGGAGAAGTTGGTCAAAGGGTGCAAATTTTAAGTTATAAGATGAAAAGTTCAGGAGATCTAATGTACAGCATGGGTAGTGATGAATGTGTCAATTAATTTGTGATAATCATTAAACAATGTATACACATATCAAGTTATCACATTATACATCTTGAATATAAATTGCCTTTGTCAATTAAAGATTTTTAAATATGAAAAATTAATAGAATAACAGTGGTGGAAAACACCAATGAGTGGCCATGTATAATACAGTCATAGAATCGAGAACAAAAACCACTACTACTCTGCTATTATAGTCCAATACACACAGATAATTTTCCCTTAAACTCAATAGATGCAGAGCTATGTACTCATTGGCTGTTATCAAGTTTTAAAAATTGTCTATTAGTCTGAATTAACAAATGTGTTATTACCCCCACATATGTGAGACCCACACAGCTGACAATGCCAATATCATCTACTACCAGATATTACGTAAGTTTCGTTTCTATGTTAAGACTTTTTTTTTTCTTAAACAATGTTATTTTCTTTTATTCAGAGTATAAAATAACATGGATTTTCTAAATAATACCTTCTTTTTCTGACTTCATTAATTTTGTTGCTGACATCTCTGTATTCTATGTCACCTATATTTAACATCCAAAGTCAAATTTAAAACTTTACGTATAGCTACTCACATCTATTACTTTTAACCACATTCTCTCATTCTTTTGCTTCTCATTTTGAGTGTAGTTTTGCTTTTTATTATTCTTTTTTCTGTTCTTTCGCATTCTAATTCCCATTCTGTCACTGCCTTTATTAAGACCTTTCTTTTTTTATGCCTAAACTACAGTTACTGCTGCAAACTAGTCTTGTGACCTGTAGTTTTTCCCAAATTCAAATCAGTCTTCACAGTATTGTCAGTTCAGTCTCTCAAAAAAGCTTGTTTTGTATTATTTTGATTAACAATCAGTCTAAGAAATGTCAGTTAATTTGGGTGCAACCTAATTTTTTTAGTTGATATCCTAATATTTTCTTCAAGCCCCCTTTTCATTAATCTGCATCAGCCTTACTATGTCCTAAATTTCTGACTCAGAAGACATTGAATGGCTTAGCATGGTATGTATGTGGATATCGATCATCCAAAAATTATCGAAGATCTACTGAACAGCACTTTATCGCAAGTAATTTTTTTCTTGAAAATGTTCTATTAATTAAATTTTGAAAGATTTTTTGTATTAAATAGTGAATAGATACAACCATTTTAATATTTGTAAAAGACATAAAGAACAGCACTAATCCAGCATTAAAAATGGAATATTACCAGTGTTATTCATGAACCCCATCCCTTAATCCAACCCCTTGATTTCCCACCCTTGGAGGCAATCAGTCATGCATATTGTTAGTCATGTTCTTCTTTTCTTTATCAGTTCAGTACTTATGTATATCTATCTAAAGTTAGTACTGTGCCAAACATAGGATCTGAAACTAAATAATGAAATTGTATTTTACTTATTCTGTCTTTTCTTATGTTATGCCTTTTATGTTCAATATTATCTTTCTTCATATTCATTTTTATTGGTGCCTGTATTTGCGGTTTCTTAATTTTTACTACTGTGTAGCATTTTATTGTTTGAATATACCACAATATAATTATACATTGTACTAGGGATTTCAGATTTTTCACTGGTCTGAACATCTGTATATTCAGAGAAATGGAATTGTTACGTTTGGAGTTATATACATTTCCCACTTTTATAATGCCAGATTATTTTCTGAGTGGCTGTAAAAATTTATCTTACTACTATTAGTAGACTATTCTGTATTAGTAGGATAAACATAATTCGTTATTCTGGTTTCTCCACATTGGCAATGTTTTATTTTGTGGAATTTAGAAAATTTTGCTAGTGTGATACATCTAAATTCATGTTCTCATTGTGGTTTTAATTAGGTTTTCCTATAAAGAATATTTCTGTAAATTCAGTTTCATTTTAAATATATTTTCTGTGAAAATACTAGAAAGGACAAAAACCACTGACAGGCATTAAAATAACTGGATGCTATCTTAGGTATATAGATGTATTTCTGAGGGTATTCATCTGATTCTAAAGAGCCTCTGTGCATTCTTCTATACAGTGAGTATACAGAAAACAAAAAAAACTCTTTTAGCAAGAAAGGTTGTCAAATTTATAAAGATCCTGCTTTAAAGACCAAAACTACCACAATGAATATATTTCTGAAATTTAAGTATTCATACTACAGCTAATATACAAAGAAACAATTTTTAAAGGAAGAATGTGTTTGTAAATTAGGAATATTTTATCTTATGATTTAAGTAGTATAGATGTACCCATATTTCTTCTTTAGCAGTTCAACTAAGCAAGTTATAATAAGAAAATAAACAGGATTTTCCTCCAAGTGATGTTAAGGAAATATTAATGGTTGTTGTTCTTTTCAATGCAGGACATACATTTCTTAAAAAAATGTGGCATGTTTTTGGTCCTGACATCAAACCTTTTATGCTGGTGACATAGAAAATATTGAACACAGTTGTTTATGAGCTACCAACCTGGAGAAATATATAAAATACAGGCTAAATGCTGTGCTTAGGAAAAAATTGGCACATTTTCTGTTTTTGTCCAATATTCCACCTTAAAATGATATATAACACAAGACAACTAATAAAAACATTTTCAATGGAAGAAAATTCGCCAAGAGAAATTTAAACCATTTATTTTCCAGTGTATAAATTGAATAGTTACTATCCTTTCTATCTTTTAATCAATCACTCTCAACGATACCAGTTAATTAAATTATGTTTTAATTATATGAATATCAAGCATCATATACTGATCTGTTGTATAATGGACTCCGGATCTAAAACAAACACACAAAAATGGCAAAACAGTTTTTTCATAGCCTAGAGCAGTGATCTCCAACCATTCTGGCACCAGGGAGGGACTTGTTTCATAGAAGACAATTTTTTCACAGACAGAGGGTGTGTGGGGCATGGTTTTGGGATGATTCAAGGGCATTACAATTACTGTGCACTTTATTCCTAACATTATTACATTGTAATATATAATGAAATAATTATACAACTCACCATAATGTAGAATCAGTGGGAGCCCTGAGTTTGTTTTTCTGCAACTAGATGGTCCCATCTGGAGGTGAAGGGAGACAGACAGATCATCAGCCATTAGATTCTCATAAAGAGGCGCAACCTAAATCCCTTGCATAGGCATTTCCCCACAGGGTTTGGGCTCCAGTGGTAATATAATGCAGCCAATGATCTGAGAGGAGGCAGAACTCAGGCGCTAATGCTCTCTGGCAAACAGCTCACCTGCTGCGTGGTGGTTTTTAACAAGCCAAGGACTGGTAGTGGTCTGTGGCCAGAGTTTGGGGGCCCTTGTCCGAGATAAATGTAAAACCAACTTTACTGTGGTAGGTCCAAAGGATTTGTTTAAACACATCATAACTGGCATCTGAACAAATGGACAAGACGGCCTTTATCAAAGCACGCTCTGATTCTGGTATTTCAAGGCCCGTTTCAATACATACAAGTCTATTCTATGAACTTTTAGTTTTCATTTTGAATTCAATGCTGTTACTTGTTGAAATACTATTTCAGAAGTCTGTCACCAACTTTCTTCTAAATTCTTCCCCAGATCAGACTTATAAACCAGCCTTTC
Organism: Piliocolobus tephrosceles; assembly: GCF_002776525.5. Lineage (NCBI taxonomy): Eukaryota > Metazoa > Chordata > Mammalia > Primates > Cercopithecidae > Piliocolobus > Piliocolobus tephrosceles. The sequence goes on along the minus strand of NC_045438.1, from coordinate 6,952,985 downwards.
AAACTTTACTATGTCTTTCACCAGAGGAAAAAAAGAATCTACATGACGAAATGAGAAAAGATTTCAAAGAACACCCAACCCTCACCCTTGACATTTAAAGACTTGATCTTAAATCCTCGGCAAACAAACGTGCTCAGTCTCAAGTAATACAGAGCAGAGATTGGATAAGAAAAGATAGCTAAGGATATTCCCATATTAGGCCCTGTAGCAAGTCACTGAGTATCTTTTAAAAATTCATTTTAAATTATATATATTTTGGTTCTTCTCATTTGAGTTTTCTGAATGCTGTAATTTAATATCCTTATCCTTTTTATTTCTATGTTCACTTTTTGTGCTTACATTTGTTTCTCTTATGGACTGTCCTGTTTTTACCAAAGGGACTGATTTCATATTAATCTTACTCTTTACACAGTCAGAACTAGGCTCTTTTTGTTGTTGTTTTTCTGTTTTTTTCTTTATATGAAGTTGAACGAGTTATTTATTTAAATTCATGCATCTCAAACCTATGTGGTAATCATAATTTTCACTCCATATACCTTACAATATTTGTATTGTACATTATACCAGATAAAATAAAAGAAGGCTCTTTGTAAAATGTATGAAGTACTATATAAAAGAAATCTTCACTTCTTTGTAGATTTATCCCATTCTATCCAAAACCTAAGAAAGTGAGCAGAGAAGATAATATTGAAAATCTTACAATGAAGTAATGATATAATATGAAGGCCAAAATGACAGATTTTATCTGGAAATCCATATAAATAAAAAATGTTTTCTTTTTATAAAGTTTCCGACTAATATCACCTAAAATTGATTCAACAATTATGGACAGCACATCTTAAAAGCAGAGTCTTCTAATGTAAATGGTCCTCAGAGATCATGTAATCAAGCTCCTTCATTTCACAGATGGGCAACTGGAAGTCCAGAGGTATTAAGTAATTCGCTCACCATCCAGTGTCGTTGCTAGAACCCACTTTTCTTAGGTTTCATTTTAGTACTCTTTTCACTATATCAACTGGCCATTTGATTGAAAGCCTGAGAAGGCTGTATTGAAAGTCAGAAGGCAATAAATCTAGCTCATCCTTATCCTTTTGAAGGTCAACATTTAATTCATTGTCAAATGCTTGAGCTACCATGTCCTAAATGTAACGTATAGATCGGCTATCCTAGGATACATACGCAATCACATTGGGTTGAAACCTTTAAGCAGATTTGAGGTTATGTTAAAAATCATAACATTAATGCCAGCATCTTCATGCTAAATACTTCTTGTCATATAATGCTTTCCCACTAGCACCAATCAATGTAGAAAGATATTGAAAAAATGTAGGCTAGTAAAAGTTTTATGAGTAATAGAATTTTTTAAAATGTATCCATAACATTGACCTGAAGCTACAGAACTCTTCTGAGAAGTTTTATATGGCATTTAAAAGTCTTGATTATGTTTAAATTTTTTATCGTGCAAAATTGTGCTGCTCTCCTTTGTTTCAGGAAACCTCCACCCTTCAAGCACACTACTAGAGATTTATTAATCTGATACTTGGTTTTCAGAGATAATGAAAATAAGGAAAACACTGCAAAGTTCATGCTACCATTATTGATCTTAGGCTTTTGGGGATAACAACCTAAGCTCAGAGGTAGATAATGTTGCACACACTTTTTCCCATGACAGCTAGCCAAGATCCAGACCAGAATTTTCATCAGTAAAGAACGCTGACCTGCGAAGTATATGGAGGGGGACATGGAACACTTAAAGTATCAAGGGCCCACTTACCCTTTCTTCTAGCAGTGGCTGAACTAATAAAAGTCAAGGGTTATTGAAAATATATCTTTCTATCACTGGTATTTTTCTGTAGCAGTTATCACCACTGGGCCTAAGGGGTTTGACAAAGGAGCTTTTTAACACGAAAGCAGCAAGAAGCAAGCCCAGAGCTGAGCTGGTTGGAAGCCCAAATGGTGCATTTTAAAAGCAAGCTTGGAGAGCATTAAGCATCTCTGAGCAGGCTCCCTCTTCCCCTCAGGATCACAGATGCTACCTTTTTAGACTATTTTCTCATTCCTAAGGATCCGTGGGAAATTTGGCCAAATGAGATAACTCTGCAAACAGCCATTCTGAACCCCTCAGGAGTCCCAATTTTTGTAAGAATGGCTCTCAAAGGAAATGAAGGAGAAGGAAACAGACTCAGAAGAGGAAATGAAAAGTGCAATAAAGTAAAGTTGGGGTGGTAATGAGAAATGGAGATTAAACTTCAAATTTAAAACCTGGTAATTTTCAATGTATTTCTCAAAAATTCTCTTTGCAGCTATAAAATAAGAAAAACTAAGTTATCGATATTTTAATTTGTTTTAATATTTCATCATGATTTTTGAAAGTGGTAGATTGGCAGTGGAGGATGATTGGATTTAGAAAATCAGTGGAGTCAGGGTTAGTATAAAGAGTAACTAGGCCTGGCTGATAATTAGCAAGGTTAGAAGCAAACATGGCTTCTGCATGAGGTGTTGGCATTTACATACAACAGTGGCTCTTGATTTTTTGTTAAAAAAAATTCAAACTAATAGAGCAGAGTTTCTTGGGAAAATTTCACATGCTATGTATTTTGTTAACAGATGACTGTCATGGACTACTCTAGGAAACTCGTAGAATGACTAAAGCCACAATTATTTTTCTTCTTTCTAATTGTGTCATATTTATCTACTCAACATCTTCCTGAAAAAATATTTATTAAATGCCTACCATTTGCCAGGTCTGTGCCTACATGCCCTGAAGTAAGGAAAAACACAGACAAGGAACAATAGTTGCACACCACATTTAGGAAGGTGGGCTTATTTATCAAATAAAATATTTGGCTCTCAATAGAATCAACTTTAGTCTTTCAAGCAATTACCTTTTCTAAAAACAAATAATGTTCATTCCATGATCTGTGTAAATATTCCATAGTATAGGCAGTCTGCAATGTTGAATTAAAACATCTCAACAGGAGGGACATAAGGAATTTGCTTTCTGACAGAACTTGTTGGTTACTTATTAGGAATTTCTATTATTGCCTTCCTATGCATTATAGCTACATCAACCTCCCACTGATATTAATGCAATTCATAGAATTAAAGATAAAGATGCTTTTAATTCCAGAAACAAATCCTTCATTATTTAAATAACTCCACAGGCTACTATTAAGCATTTTAACAAAACAGAATTACTACATAAAATCCCAGAGCAACAGACATCAAACTAGACTACAAACAATTTCATCTACATATTTCTATGGAAGACCAGCATATGGAAAACCTTAAACTTTCCTTTCCATAGGTTATGTATCATATAAATATATTTATTTTAGCGAAAAACTAATAGATATTGATTACATATAATGTGCTAGGCTTTATGGAAAAGATAGCCCATATAATTATCTCAATTAATTCCTGCAATTTCTCAATGAGACTGATGTATTTTTTTTTTATTTTTTCAGAGAAAGGTAATAATCCTAGAAAAATGTATGTAACTTATCCAAGGTCGTAAAGATGGAAGGCTGAAGGCAAATTTAAAACCTAGGACTAAGAGCAAAGCTTCATGATCTTTGCTCCATATCATGCTGGCTATAGTATTTCTTCATCACCAATTAACATCATGAGTGATAATGGCTAAATCTACTTTTTCCAGTTTTCATAAAGATGAACTGTTGTGTTTGTATAAATTAAACAAATTACACATTTTATATGCAAGAAACATTGACAGTTTATCTCTGAATGTTTTCAGTTATTTTATTCTTCGAAATCTTTTCTTCTGGCAATTAAAGGATTTTAAATGACTCATTTACTTCATTACAAGAATTATATCTTAAGGTGTTAATTATTTGCTTTAGTAATTCCACATGACAATTTGGAATGTCTGAAAAACAAAAATTGTGAAATGAGACTATTTATTAGCATATGAATAGTAAATATTTTCATATGATAATACATTTCTCTTATGCACAGGAATTACTTATTATCTATACCTTCATTTGTGCAAATTAGGAGGTAAAAATTTATATTTGAAGAGTGGACTGATTAGGAAATTATTATTAACTTTACAAATGATTATTGGTTTAATAATAAAATATTATTTATTTAAAATTTTTTATTCAATGATTTTTCAGGTTTCCTTTATTAACAAGTTTACATAATGTTGATATATTATGTATTAAATATATTACATTTAAATATCAGTTTATTTAGAAAACTTATTTCAAAAAATTTCTTCACTCCCAAACACACATTGCAATTTGCCTTCTAAGAATATGAAGTCATTAAAAAGCTATTTTATTACATAAAAGCATGAAAAAGAATAATAATGTGGTTGGCAATGTGGGGGAAAATATATATATTTATACAGTGATAGTTGGCAACCTGAATAGAGGGAATTAGTTAATATTTATGAAAAGTTTTAAGAGTGGGTAGACCTCATCCATCAATTTTACTTCTGACAGGCATAATTCAGAAAAGCATGCATAGATCCAAGCATATGAACATTTATTGCAAGATTTCTAATAATACTGAAAAAAATTGACACCATCTAAATATCCTTAGTAGTCAGTGAGAAAAACTTTTTGTTCATCCAAAGACACTCTTAAGAGCATCAAAACACTACCCTAGTAGGGAAGAAAATGTATCTAATAAGGGTTTAAATCCAGAATATACAAAGAATTCTTAGAACTCAAAACCGAAAAGACAAGCAACCCAAATCAAAAGTGAGCAAAGAACTTGAGTAGACATTTCTCCCAAGAAACTCAAATGGCCAATAAGCACAGAAAAAAGATGCTCAGCACCCTTAGTCTTTATGGAAATACAAATCAAAGCCACAATGAGATACCATTTTATATGAACAAAGAAGGTTATAATAATAATAAAAAAAAAAAAAAAAAAACAGAAATAAGTCGTGTTGATGAAGATGTAGAGAAATTGGAACCCGTGTGCATTGCTGTTGGGGATGTAAAATGTTGCAGCCATTGTGAAAATAGTTTCTAGAAAGTTAAACATGGAATTATTGTATTACCCAGGAATTTCACTCTTAGATATATACCTCCCCCAAAAATTGAGGACAAGGACTCAACAGACACTTGTAAACCAATGTTCATAGCAGTGTTATGCAGAATAGCACAAAGGTAGAAACAACCCAAGGATCCATCAACAGATGAATGGATAAACAAAGTGTAGTAAGTGCATACGGTGGAATATTACTCAGCCATAAAAAGGAATAAAGTTTTTAGATATGATACAAAATGTATGCATCTTGAAAAAGTTATGCTAGTGCAATAGGATAGACACAAAAGAACAAGCATTGTATGATTACACTATATGCATGATCTAGAACAGACAAATTCACAGAGACAGATAGAAAATTCGAGGTTACCAGAGACTAGAGGAAGGGGAGAATGAGAATGTATTGTTTATTGAGTACAGCTTTCTGTCTAGAGTGATTAAAAAATTCTAGAAATAGATAGTGCTGATGTTTGTACAACACTATGAATGTAATTAATGCCACTGAACTGGACACTTAAAAATAGTTACAATGGCAACTTCTGTTACATCAATTTTACCACAATAAAAAAAAAAAAAAAAGGCAATAGGCTAAATATTCTGAATTCATTCACTATGCTAACGTCAAAATGTTGATGTGTATTTAAATTGATTGATAAAGAAAGATGCACAAAATATATTGTAAAGGAAAAAACCCCACAAATCAGTTCATACAGTATAATTACATGTGAATGAATAAATATCTGTGGTGTGCTTTCATGTATGTGAAAGAATGCATGGATCTGTATGTGTATGTGTTTGCGTGTATGTGATAGAGAAAAAATAACACTGATAAAACTGTATACATAGTGAGATTTCAGCTAATTGTGTCTTCTGAACTCTGATATGCTCTGAATTTGTTTTTATATATGGAATTTTTTTTAATGGAGTCATTATTATTATTGTTTTGAGACAGAGTCTCGCCTTGGTGCCCAGGCTGGAGTGCAGTGGTGTGATCTCAGCTTACTGCACCCTCCGCCTCCTGGGTTCAAGTGATTCTTCTGCCTCAGCCTCCCTAGTAGCTGGGATTACAAGTGTCTGCCACCACGCCTGGCTATTTTTTTTTTGTTTTTTTTTGTATTTTTAATAGAGACGGCATTTCACCATGTTGACCAGGCTGGTCTTGAACTCCTGACCTCATGTGATCCACCCGCCTTGGCCTCCCAAAGTGCTGGGATTACAAGCGTGAGCCATCATGCCTGGCCGAGTCATTATTTTTAAAAAGAGAAGAGAAGAAAATGAAGAACAGTGTATAGAAAAGTAGAAGAGGCAAGAAAAAAAAAAAAAAAAAGGAAAGGGACAGAACAAAAAGAAGAAAGAGGAGAAGAAGAACACTGAGGTCAGCTTATTGCTCTAAACTTACCTTAGAGATCAGCTCTTTTTGGAAGAAAAAAACTTAGCAATCTGAGACACAGAGAAGGAAACGCAGGACCAACTTTGGTAAGTGCATCTATTTTTCTTCCATTGAGTACTGTCCATTCAATCTTTTCTCCAGGACACTTGCAGTGAGTATTTCTGAATAAATGTCCCCATATTTTAATGTGGGAAGACATACATAATCAATAAAGATCTTATGCTCTTCTAGAAGATGCTAGTGCTATGAAAAAGTGGGGTGGGTTTGAATCTTAGTAGGGTGTTTAGAGTATGCCCCACTGAAGAAATAACATTTGTGCACAGACTTGGAGGAGAGCACACTAACTTCAAGTGACTTAAGACAAGCTAAGGCTGGAGGACTGGAGACAATTAGTTGGTCATCAAACTTACTCAGAATGAAAAAAATAACTTAGAATGTCATTGGAGGAGAACCTCAATAGATACCGTGTTACTCTGTAAATTGCACATGGTCACATTTGCTTTTGTAATATAAAGCTATATCTTTAAATGAGCTAAAAATAGAGTTCAAATGCTTAAATGTGGGGAGTATAATCTAGAACATTTCTATCTCATCATTGCTTCTTCTGGGCTATGAATTGGAGACAAGAGCAGAAATCCTGGAGGGATCAAAGGACTCACGTTACTGATTGGAAAATAATATTTACAGTGAAATGCTAAGAGGATTGATAATAATTTACAACACTATATGTATGTGTACAAATATTTGCATATAATGTATATGTATGGACCAGTCACTTGTACATGTATTTATTGCTTCATATACATATATATTTGAGTATTTTTAATGTCTCTTGAGACATAATTTCTTGGCTATACACAAGCGAAGTGTCAAGTTGCAATTGGCTATGTCTATAGTTATCTGAGCTTTCCACCCAGAATTTCTGAATCTAAGGTACAACATGGTCAGTTTTATGATGAAAAACTAAATTGCATTAAGTTTGGCTGACCCTATGGATCTTATAGAAGAATGGTCTAAGAAATACGTGAACCATTTGTTACTCTAGATTTGCTAACTCTATCGATTAAAAACCACATACTAATCTAAGAGAAAAATATGTAGAAATGCCTCAGTAGAAATACGACCCAAGATTCTGCTATGGACCTAAGTAGCTCTATATACTGAAAGAGGGACAAAATAATTGTGCAATTTTGCAATCACAGATATTCCCAACTATTTAGTAATGCAAATCATAACTCAGGGACTTGAGTCGAAACATCTTTCTTCACCAGTAAAGGGTCAGAAATTAAAAACTGAAAGGGCAGAAATGAAAGGACTACACATCAACAGATTATTATTTTCCTTGATCATACAAATTCAGGCAGTCACTCTTGAATGCAGGGGTCAAGGGCTGTCCTGAATTAAATTTTTGGCCGTCTAAAGTGGGTGGGGGATCAGCTAGTGGTATTCAATAGAATTGTATTTACTCTGTATTACACTCTTCTGATGAATGCCTGCTCTTAGAGACCGAAAACTAAAAATCACAATACCTAACAACTGGGTTAATAATACCATAGTATCAGAATTTCCAGCAATTGAGTATTTTGATTATAAACTAGGACACCATTATACCTCTTTGAATAACCCAGTTAAACTTTTTTTTCTTTCAGGTGTATTCCCATGGATAAACTAGAAATGGTAATTTAAAGGGGAAAAGAACCATGGAACTGAAGCTTTGTCCTTGGCTTTTCATTGCTCAACTGGGAGCAAACAGCTACCAGAGAGGTCTGCAACCTTACTCTGCCATAGCATTCAGAATGTCAGCTATAGATCACCTGTGACAAGTATTTAATTCTGTGTCTCACCAGGGACAATGTGCAACCTTCTGTTGGAAGTGAGGTGTTTTGTTTCATTTTAAAGCTGCCAGCAGTAGTTGTCTTTTTGGCCTTGCAGTAAGTTCTCTTTCAATTTACTCTGCCCACCTTCTTCCTCTAAAAGCTGTGAAAATCATTCCTTTTCTACAGATGTCCATGCTAAATCCTTTCAAAAGCCTATGACACACGTGACTCTTCCCACCATACCAGTGCTTTTTCTTGTTTTACCACAGAAAGCCACATCGAGCTCTTTTGTCTTTGTTTTTGCCAGCTGAACAGAATAAAATATTAAAATACAACGATTAAAGAGGCAGGGCAAATGTATTTTAGTTATTGGGCTTCTGCTGAGAAAGATATATAGATCAGAGTGAATACAGGCAAGCAGTTTTCTAGGGGATGTGCTGAAAAACATAAATTATATTCTAGTAACAGCTGATATGTACAGTAATTAGAAGGTTCATTCTACCACTAAGAAGAAAATATATGCTGTCAAATATTGCCTCACATGCCATTTTCCAGATCACTGACAGCTCAGTATGGCTCTGTACCTGGGCCATGACAGAGTCACACAGAAGCAAGATGGATCCCTTCAACTCCGAATGGTGTCCATCCTGACTGAATTTGAATTGCCACAATAATGCTTATTAAAAATCAGAAATACCGAAAGTTCTCTCAATTTTCATTTCAACTTAAAAAATTAATGCATAAAAGTGAAACATATGCCATGGTTCCTCTTATTGAAAATGTAATAAAAATATTTTTTGAATGTGTGAAAATAACAATGTTATAGATCTATATATTTTATTATGATATGAATTTGGCCCTTGGAGATATACAAAAAAAAAGTTAGTATTTAGTTTCTCTCCCAAACAGGTTCTCATTGTTGCAGAGATAGTGAATTTAGAAAAAGCTGTTAATTTAAAATAGAAAAGAATATGCATTTGTAGGCATTTAAGTAATTTTTTAAGAACTTGGTCTTAAAAGTTGTAAAATCTCTATCTGAACAATTAAAAATAAACTGGAAAAACTTTTTTTTTTTTTTTTTTTTGCTATAGATGTAAGCTATCTATACAAATGCCAAATAACAATGGTTATAACATAATAAATATTTTCAGCTCATCACAGTAATTCCAGTGTAGATATTCACCAACTGAATGGGGTCAAATTTATTCAAATTGTTTCAAGATTCTAAATCACTGCCATTTATCATATAGGGGGCTTTATCTATAAACTCTCATTTGTATGTGAATGTATGAATGTATCACCTACCCTGGTTTCTTTTTATAATATAATATCTTAAAAGTAATGTGAATTTTAGAAAATAAATATAGGAAGCACAGTTTTTTTAACATCAGTGTTTGTACTTACAGAGTTAGAAGTATTGCTTCTTTAATTTCATGTGCATTTTTGGTCATGTATTATGTTTATTCCTTGCATACTGAATTGCCTGTGGGCATATGGAAAGCTTCAGTAAACTGCGTATAATAAGCTAGCTGGAAATCTGCCATAATTCCAGTGACAGGCATTTTCAAATGTGCTTTCTCTGTTAAAAATTTCACAAGTGTGAAGAGACATATTTTCTGTTTGTTAGGCTCTGACTGCATTCCTGACCCAGCCATGCCAGTAAAATATATGCTGGAAAATATTATGGCATTTGTAATAATGTTTTCAAGTGGAACATATCCCTATGGGACATATTTTATGTGTGCTGTAGATACTGGGAAGATAAGCATTCAGGGGGCATGTTACTCAAAGTGAATCTGTCGCTCGGTAATAGAGTACTACAGTAGTTAGGTGAAATGATACAGATAGACTTATTTCATTTTCCAGTGGGAACATTTTAAGCTGACTTGCTGTTAAGAATCTGTAAATTGTCTAAGCAGGGGAAAAAAAGCAGCAAGGCTGATAAAATCATAAATAGCTTTTCCATCATTGCTGAGACTCTAATTTTCTTGCTTATTGCTTGAGTTGATAAAACAAATAAAAGAGGGAATCTCAGAGAGAGATTTCTTTAATATGCAAAATGAATTTCAATGTACTCTCCTGCTGGTACTTTTATGGAAAACCTGACTACATGGTACACATGGAATGTAGAAATCTGCATTTAGATAGAAATATTATAAAATGCATAGTATGGTACAAAGTCGGTCTTTTAATGGAGATGGCAAAGTGCTGCATTATACGGTTGAGTGGAAAGACAGCATGCATATAAGTTTTCACATCTTCAGGAACCAAGTGCCCATTTTGCCCAAGAGAGGCCTACATTATTTTGAATCTTTGACAAATATCAATGAAGCAAAAATATACCAGATGGATATATTTCTCCAAGTGAATTTTTGGTTCTGTCTATAGGATATGATTGCAATATATAAATTTTCATGTTTTTTTTTCAAATGCTGTTGGGAAACAACAAAGATTGATTCTATTAGAAAATATTTCATTGTATTAGCTGAATTTGACTGTAAAGAACACTGTAAAGAACTGAGTGGTACCTAATAGTTGTAGCAAAACAACAGAGGTTCAGAAATAATCATATTCCCATACCTGTGTTGTGAGTGACCTCAGAAATTTCACAGTGCCTCATAGCTCAGATAATCTATCTGTAAATGTAAAGATAAGGTAGCCTCTCACCAACTATTCCCCAGGGATAAAGGGAGAACTAATTAGTTGACATTTGTCTAGCCATTTGAAAACCTCAAATGAGAATTTCTTTATGCTGCTAGTAAAGTTCAGTATTATTACTGAGCGTGTGTAAGAGTAGCTATTACATGAGTGAGAAAGGAGCTAGTGATATGGGGATATATAAATTATTGAAATAAAGATAATTGATTTAAAATAATTACAAGCAGAAGAGGTCATAAAAATTTGAGCTATTTCATATAAACCTTTTTTTGTGATAATACTACATTTGGATTATTTCTAATGTGTTTAGAGCAGAAAGGAAAAAAATGACACAAAAGTGGTAGAATGAGCACTTGCATATCTATATTCTCCTCTAGAACCTTCCACAGGTAAGTATAAAAGTAAGAGATGGCATAATTCCACCAAGAACAAAGAGAAGAGGATAAGAGCTGGCAGTGACAACATTTTGGAAGCTGGAAAACTTGTGTACAAATGATGCCTGATTCAGCAGCCTGAAGAAAGCTGAAACTGAAGTCTAGAGGGGCTACAGCAAGGGAGTTAAGCTGACTGTCACCAGAAACCCCCCAAAAGGACTCAGAAATTACTCCCACTGAAGTAAGGGTTCAAGTTGGGCAGGAAATGGAAAAGTCTGCATGGTGAGCAGTTGGATGCTCAGAGCCTCTTCCTCACCATGACAGAGGTATGGTAGTTGGCTGTTGTAGGGGTGGCACGTTAAGAGCCCCTAGATCTGAAACACAAAGTTTACTGAAGGTAGAAAAGTTCTTCTGAAAACTACAAGTAAGTGAGAGTTTACAAGTGGTAAAATCTTCACTAAACTAAATCTTATTTTTTATAGTAAAAATGCAGTAATAAGTGCAAAACTGAAAAATTTAAAAACACATTGTATGATTCTTATTTGGAATATGTAAGCAACTACCAGGGGAAAAAGTAACTAACATGGTTAAAAGAGATAAGAGCCCATGTTGCATAGAACTACAAAGAAGAAGGGATGGGAGCAGTGAATGAAGCTATCTCTTTATAAGCTTGTAGAATAATTTTACTTTAAAAAACACCTGCCAACATAATTTTAAAAATTAAAATGAACTGATGACAATGTTTATAGAAAGAATGTACACAGTAAGCCAGGAATGAATGGAAGAACAGCACATAGATATATACAAAATTAGCCTTGTTTATTTAAACACAAAATCTGAAGGATCTGGCAAAATATTTTAGTAAAGTGTAAATAAATCACTTGATGGTTGGAAAGTATATTTTTTTGCTAACCATTATTTTCTCCCACTCTACAGAGAGTGTATTTACTTATTATTATTATTATTATTATTATTATTATTATTATTATTATTATTATTTTGAGATGAAGTCTCGCTCTTTTCCCCCAGGCTGGAGTGCAATGGTGTGATCTCGGCTCACTGCAACCTCCGCCTCCCAGGTTCAAGCGATTCTCCTGCCTCAGCCTCCTGAGTAGCTGGGATTACAGTCACCTGCCACCATGCCTGGCTAATTTTTGTGTCTTTAGTAGAGACGGGGTTTCACCATGTTGGCCAGGCTGGTCTCAAACTCCTGACCTCAGGTGATCCACCCGCCTCGGCCTCCCAAAGTGCTGGGATTACAGGCATGAGCCAAAGTGCCTGGCCTACTTATTTTTAAAATGCCTCCTCCAAACCCATTTTTATAACTGAATGTAGTGAATGCTTTGACTTAACTTTGGGTTTGCCCCTTTACTCAGCTTTAAAACAACTAAAAAGACAATTTTAGCACAAGTACAGCACATTGTCAGGTTCATATTCACCATATAAACAAATATATTGCTTTAACAATACAGTACACTACAGTTATACACTATAAAGAAAAAGGAAACCAGTGATTTACATGATTAAATATAAGAGAGTTTGTTTGCACTGACTCTTTGAGAGAGCTTAAAATAAATGGGATAATGTAATATGGCAGCTTAAAAGTGACACACGTTTTCTAAACTCCAGTCTCTGGATATATGGCATAGTCCTAGATCATTCTGACTGAAAAGGGAAATATTACAGAAGTATTACAATCCTTTATTAGTTAACATAGGAAATGCTCTCTATAGACAGCCAAATGCGGTTTTGCTACCACCTCATTTATTATAATCTTTTAAATTTAATTAACTCAAGAGTCTTTGAATATTCCAAATATGTCTTTCTACAAAAATCGCCAGAAGTACTTCAGGACACATTTACATTCAGTGCATTACAGTGTCTTACCGCTAAAAGTAATGGAGATATTGCATAAGGTGTATAAGGTGTGTCTTGGGCTTACCATGGACCTCTCCTTCTCCGGAGGTTAGTGGATGACTATACTCAAGATGAATTATCAAATATAGTATCCCACCATAGGTGCCACCACCTGGGAGGCACATCTAGGTGTATAAGCTAATGGCTATTGTCTTACTACGCTTTCGACTTTAAATATGACTTTCAAGCATTTACATATTGTACTAATGGTGGATGTTACTGACTTGAAGATCAGCTTTTTTTTGCCTCCTGCTTTTACTCTCTAATCTTCTGATTTCATTCTCTAATCAGGAAAAACAAATGAAGTTCTCTCCTTCTAGTGAAATGCTACCATTATGAAAACAATAGCAATAAAAGTGTGTATGAAACATTCATAATTTGCAAAGGAAAATTGGAAAGAATCACTATTATTAAAAACATATAGTACAAAAACAATCTTAATTAGCTGTTTCTATTCTTTACATATCAATTATTTGACACTTATGTTCAGAATATGAAATGCACAGCAAGGATTTTATAGTTATTTAAATAAAAATATAAATTTGTTATAGATGTATGAAGTATATTATAAAATTAAATGCTATAGCATCCTTATGAATCTTTGTACGTATTCCTAAGCATGACTAAAGGAGTAAAGCAGAACATAATCCATATATCTACCCAGAGAAAGGGAAGGATGAAAATGACAGATGGACCATGTTTGATATTACAGGCATTTGCAACTAAACAGCCTGGCTCTCTGTTTAAACTACTCAGGCTTTATTCTCAGAGTGTATTGTGTCATCCAGATTATTCAACTAAACTGCTAATTGTTGTTAATGCCAAACACTACCTTAGTCTATTATGAGAATCTGGCTTCCCCAACTGTCATTGGTTCTTACATTATGAAGGAAAGCAGGCTGAGCATACATTTCTCCACTGTTCATACTTAACCAACAATAGAAAAATGCTATGGAATTTCCTACATTACCTTTAGGATGAGTAAATATGAGAATAACAAGGAATCTGTTTTTAGGGAAGGAGTAGATCTTAGAATGCTTAATCTCTTCTATGGACATAATATCTTTCATACCCTACTGCAGGATTCCTTTTAAATGTCCACATTCATTAGTATTAAGATGTGTCCTTAGATGTAATCTAATACGATTTTATTTTTAAAACCAAAGCTCTTTAACCTATTTCATTAAATTTCCTTTCCTGTTAATGCAGCAGTTCAGTAATAATTAGGACTGTGATGGATTAATGATTGATAATTTTCCAAGTTACTATTGGCAAGCTGTAGTCAGAAACCTGCATTATTGCACTTCATCCTTGCTCTCTGGCATATTGAATACAAGCAGACTTGCTTTCCTTCCTTCTGTTTAATGGGCTGGAAGGGGTTGACTTGGACCTGCAGTCTACTCATTTCTGTGATTGATGTATTTTCACTTAAATAGCATAGATTTGTTTTGCAGTTTGTGTCGCTGTTGAGAATAGATTTAAGGGAGACCTGACTTATCATTAATCCTTCTACTCATATTTTAGATTATATGAACATAGTAAAAATCACTTTAATGAAGAGAAATAACATTTCTTTATCTAATATAATGCTATAGTAAGAGGAATTATAAATAGGTTAATAGTTTTAAAAATAGATGTCTATTATTTTACTATAAAATAAGTCAACTAATATATTTCAGGTATCTATGAGTAATCCATGGAGATTAAGAATTTTAACATAAATGTTAATAAAATTTTGTATCACCATTTGGACTTTGTCTAGCAAGCAACAGGGAACCATAAATATTTGGTTTTTCTTTTATTTTTTAGCATGGCAGGTATACTACTAAATCTATTTTTAAAATTACGATGCTGCTTTCTCTGTGAATGATGGATTGGAGTATAAGAGACTCTGAAGGCAGAGAGACTGGCTAAGAAGCTATTAGGGTGTTCCAGGTGAGAGATGGAGAGTGATGCTGAAAAATGGGAAGTATTGACCTATGCCAGCAGTTGTGGAGAAGCAGAGAAGGGATTGGGTGAAAGGGAGTCTGGAATCATAGAAATAGTACTTAGAAGCCAAATGCTTATTTGCCTGTGAGTTTATGTGAATGGGGTTGGAGGGGAAATGTTGAGAAGAGAAAAGAGGGTTTTAAGCATAATTACGATCACACTATTTTAGGCAGCTGAAAGAAGGATGATACACAACAGACGTCACACCAAATGCCACCAATGTCTGTTCTAGAAAGAGAGGTGTGGAGTGTGTGTGTGTGTGTGTTTTTTTTTTTGTTTTTTTTTGTTTTTTTTTTTTTTTATTTTTTTTTCTGTTTCTGCATGCAAACACAAGTCCATAAGATAAACATTCATGGAGTACAACTCTTTGGCAGACACTGTGTAGACCGGAGTTGTTCACAGCATGCATGACTTTTTCCCTACAAAGTCTGTACTGATATCAAAGAGACAGACACCTAAAAAAGATAATCTTAAAATAAGTTCTCTGTGATACACATTTTTTTTTTCACCAGGTTTTTAGTTGCAAATAGTACCAGAAAGCCACTTAATCTGAGTGAATATCAGAAAAATAGAAGATGTAGGGGTTTGGGCGCAGTGGTTCACGCCTGCAATCCCAGCACTTAGGGAGGCCAAGGCGGGCGGATCACGAGGTGAGGTGATGGAGACCATCCTGGCTAACACAGTGAAACTCCGTCTCTACTAAAAATGCAAAAAATTAGCCGGGCGTGGTGGCGGGCGCCTGTAGTCCCGGCTACTCGGGAGGCTGAGGCAGGAGAATTGCTTGAACCTGGAAGGCCGAGGTTGCAGTGAGCCAAGGTCACGCCACTGCACTCCAGCCCGGGCGAAAGACAGAGCGAGACTGCGTCTAAAAAAAAAAAAAAGAAAAAGAAAAAGAAAAATAGGTGGTTTAAAGTACAAACGGCTCCTTCTTTTTTTTCTGATCTCTTCACCTCTCATCGGTATCATCGATATTTGGCTTTCATGTTTCTAAAAGCTTTTCTGCCCCAAGCTGATTCTTTTTTCTTTTTTTTTCTTTTTTTTTTTTAGACGGAGTCTCGCTCTGTCGCCCAGGCTGGAGTGCGGTGGCCGGATCTCAGCTCACTGCAGGCTCCGCCTCCCGGGTTCACGCCATTCTCCTGCCTCAGCCTCCCGAGTAGCTGGGACGACAGGCGCCCGCCACGACGTCTGGCTAATTCTTTTTTGTATTTTTAGTAGAGACGGGGTTTCACCGTGTTAGCCAGGATGGTCTCGATCTCTTGACCTCGTGATCCGCCCGCCTCCGCCTCCCAAAGTACTGGGATTACAGGCGTGAGCCACTGCGCCCCGCCGCCCCAAGCTGATTCTTTAAAAAGGAGGAGAAAGTTTGAGGCTAAGCATGAACAATACATCCAGAAACCTTCCCAACTCAATTAATAATAACTCCACCTAAACTTCAAAGTAGTCATTTTGTTTACATAGACCTATATTACTAACTTCTCGTGAGTAGCCACCTAAACTTTGTAGTTAATAAAATTATCAAATCAGAACATTTTTGATGCTCTTTAACCACTTCTTAGACATCCGTAGTATATCTGATTTTATTGCTAGGACAGTCTGCCCAACCAAAACCCAAGTATGAATACCAAGCTCTCTAGGATCTCTATTTGTGGACCTTCATCATTTGGGTTAATGCATCAATGCATTGTGATAGAAAGCAGCACCAGATCCTCCAGCTTGGCAAGATAAACTGTACGATTTTTTTTTTTTTTTTTTCTGCACAATTTAATTTTTAGGAATGTTTGCCCCCCACATAGCACTTTTCAGTAACAAATACCACTTAATTACAGCTTAACATACTTCAACAATTTACTACTGAAACAGTGCAAATAAATTTTTTAAAGTGAATATTTTTAAATATAAAGAAAACAAAATAAAATGCCTTAAATTCTAATACTCTATATGTTTTAGAGAGAACATTTTTTCCTTGCACAAGACGAAATAGCATCAATAGTTGTTCATAAAACAGATTCCAGTTTTGTGCAAATTTCTAAGTATGTACCTACAAAAGGCATAATGATTAGCCTATTTAAGAGCTCATTTCCAAATGCTACTAAGTGCTCTCAATTTTTTATTGTAATACACAATTTTAAGAAATCCAAGATCCCTGCCATGGAAATATCAAGTTTATTTATCCACATTTTTTCTTTCTGTATTGTCATCATCTCTTGTTAATAATTTGAAAATTATTTCTGATAACATTTACAAGAGACAAATAGTGTATTCAGGTAAAGTTTATCAGAGACAAACATCATACATAATCATGGGCAGAAATATTCTAAATTATTATAGCCCATTCAATAAATTATACACCAAAAATACCAAACACTTCAAGTATAATCTATTCTGTTCTGTTTTACAGTACTTTTCCTTAATTAAAATGTATTTCTTGGTCTCCTAAAAGTATTAAAATATTTCAAGAGAAAAAATATTGTATCTTGGTACGATGTTTACACTAAGCACACGCCTAAAAGAAATGCATAAGAAACTGTGTAATTAATGACATGAAAACTCTAAACTTCAGTCAGAAGGGATTTTATACAAACAACCTGTAGTCTTAACTGTCAACATTCTGGTGGGTTGAGTTGTTCTACTCTAGTGTTTTAATTGTTCCATTTATTAGGTTTGGCTTTTAAATATTTTACAACCCAGTACAGTCAAAAGTATAGAAATGATATTTTTTAAAACATTTAAAAGACAGAAAAATGGATTGCAGATATCTCTAATGCAACATCTTTTTCAAAAAAATTAAATGCTTTCAAAATTGTTTTATGATTATAGCCAATTATATTATTCTTTTTTCTTCCTTATTAAGTCTGCCACCTTAATAACCTGCTATTGGTGTTTTTATTAAAATAAATGATCGTTCTCTTGTTTTAGCACATTTATTTTACTTTCAAATATTTCTATGATGATAATAACTTTTCTGTCAGAAATATTCTGGTTCAATAATTTTATTAAATATAAATTTGGGGTTTATACTAACAAGAGAAGGTTTATTAACACAGGTCCGTGCAATTGAGCATTAAGGAAAATGACTACCTTGAAAACAACTGTTACAGAAAAGCAGACAGGAATTTAAAATTTTAAACCTAAACCAAAGCCATGTCGTTCTGTAAGCTGAAATACTCTCTCTTTCCTATGCAGCAAAAATGAGAGTATAAGAGCCTGTGGAAATGCAATTTGTGTTCAGTATCCCAATAGTTATCATCTGTTTCCTAATATGCTCAACATTAAAGGACTTTGACCAGTCAAAAATTGTACATATTATAGTGATTTTTTTTTTGCATGCAGTAATTTATATGCAGGAAGGCAAATATGTTTAGTAAACAGTTCTGTGAATTTTGAAAAGTACATATGCCCATGTAATCTAAATTTCTACCAAGACATAGAACATCTCTATCATGCTAAAAATATCCTTTATGATAACTTCAAATGGCTATAAGTAACACACTAAAAAGAGAATTGTCAAATTTGACTGTTAAAAGAGACAAATATATTCTACAAACAAAAAAAAATGTATCTATGCAATCCGGAAGTATGAAATAAGCAAACTGGCAAATATATGGAGCAGAAAATAAAATAGAGTATCCAATATTAACACTATTCAACTTAAATATCAAGTTCTGACATCTAGTGACTACAGACCATGTTTGCTTCTAAACATCCTACAATGCACAGAACAGCCATTACCCTCAACCCCGAGTAAAGAATTATCTGGCCTAAAATGTCAATAGTGGCAAAGATGAAAAGACATGATCCATATCAAATCTCATACCTAATACAAGAAAACATACAAAGAAAATTTTAATAATATTCTAAACTTTAGAATATATATCATATTCTCTAAATGAAGTTCAGTTTCAAACTCAAACTTAATAACTATCCTTTAAACAATTCTTTTGTTAATAAGAGTCAAAATAGAAACTACAGAACAATTAGAAAAGTGTTTTAAGAATACTCTATATATCAGCAAAAGAAACAAACCCTTAAATGTTCAGAAGATAAAGAATGCAAAAAAGCTAATTAGGTACCAAAAAAAGAAACAGGAAAAGGAACAAAAATAAATATAACTAAGGTGGCTAGAAAAGTGTAACTCACAAAGTAAAAGTAGAAATCAATGATTTAGAACACAAAAGAAAAACTAAAATACAAATCAAAGAGCAGATTATTTCAAAAGGAATCCAAATAAGATTAAAAACTACCAATATAATCCGTAGAAAATAGAGAACGCAGAAACATACAATAGAGAATGTGTTTGCAAATTATTACAGATTTCAGAAAAGACAAGAACAGTATGAGGCTCTTGTGTTTATCTCTACAAAAATAGATGCAGCAACTACATGGAATGATTGATTTTCTATGTACATACAGAAATCAACATTCATTCTTTTGTTAAAGAATTTACTAATAAAATAGCATGACAATTAATAATTTTAAAAAGTAGCACTTGCATTAAAGTCAAGAAAAAGACAAGTACATTTAATATTACTTAGTATTATTGGAAGTTATCAAAAGAAAGAAACATACTATGATGTGTGGAGTTTTTAAGTATTATTAGATACTTAGAAATTCTAAGAAACAACTAAAATGCTTTTAAAGATAAGAGATTTCAGTGTCAGTACAGCAGTTGACTGCAACAGTGGTAAAATATTACCAACATGACTATATTCAAATATGAGACACGAAAAAATACATTGGAAGAAATGACACCTGCTAAAAACAGATTTACCAAAAATGTATAGAACTCTGTCTGCACGTTAATAACTGTTTTGAGGTGCAAAGACGTCAAATAATAAATTTTTTAAAAAACCACATTCTTAGAGTCAATGTTGTAGAGATGTTATTTCCCCCAAACTAATCTATAAATGTAACTGGAGCAAGTTAAAAAATTAATAATAGTAAGTTTTATTTGCATTGTAACAAACTGATTTCAATACACATGGAAAAATAAACACAAAATAACCTGTAAAAATTTCAGAAGTAGGAATAATGTGAAGGCCATGACCTACCAGATATTAAGACATAATGGAGTAGAGTAATTAGAACAGTTTGGTAAAGCTATAGGAACAGAAAGACAAATCAGTGAAATGTAATAGTCAGAAAAGCCTTAACAATTTGGTAAGTGACAAAGAAGACATTTTTTTGTTGTTGTTAGATCACTTATTTCTTTTCTTTCATTTTCTTTAACTTTTAAGTTCTATGGTACACGTGCAGGCTGTGCAGATATGTTACGTAGGTAAACATGTGCCATTTTGAGGCAGTGTGGAAATAAGAAAATATTTACATGATATTGGGATAATGGACTAGTCAAGTGCAAAAAAAAAAAAATTATTAAATTTTGTGCCACACTTTACACCAAAGTAATTTTAAATGGATAAATATTTAAATGCAAAAAGTAGATGGTTAAAGTATGCAATATATAATAAACCCATCAAGAAAACACATAAAGGAAATTTTAAAAAATATTTGCATGGGAAAAATATCCGAATCCAAATTACAAAAATCAAATCATAAAATATTTGTAGAACATAGAGCAAAGAATATACTTCCTAATACAAAACAAACTTTTACCAATTAATAAATAAACAATTATAAAATTTACAAAAAAAGGCAGCAAATTTATGAAAGCAGGTTGAATGGTGAGATATTAACAACAACATAAAGAAATAGCTCATAAGTTTAAGTAAAGAATTAAACTTTTTGCCTGAACAGCAGAGCCACCTGGAGCAGTGACTCTGCATCTGCCATATATTCTCTGAGTATGATTCAAAGATGTATACCCTTTGACTTTTCTGAATTAAGATAAATATGAAATATGAAATAATAACAGCCATATTTGACTGATTTGTGGATTCCACTTAGATTTTAAAAGGTATAATTTCATATAGATGTTTTGGGCTTGCATGATTATCACATAAGAACATGGTGAAAACTCCAGAATGCAATTTCTCTATGTCAAGGCAAACCACTTTTATCCCATCTCCTAAAGATGAATACCCCATGTGTAAAGAGGAGTTGGGTTTGAGGGGAAAAAGGAGTTGCCTACAAGGGCTGTATTATGAGGGCTCTATTAAGGAGGCTGCAGATGGGGGCTGTGTATGGAAGCTTCAGGATCTCTAACTGAAATAAAAATGTTGTGTATGTAGTATTTTCCATCCAGGATCTATCTATAAAGGCTAAATTAGCATAGTATTAAAGTTACTCTGCCTTGTCAGTTTGACTGCTAATCTGAACTTGTGTTTAGTATTAGGATGTATGTACATTAAGTACTCTCAAATTAAAATGCAAATTAAAAGAAAAATAAGAAATCATTTTTTCCTGTTATATTGGTGGGGTTTCATACTATTGGTGAAGATGTAGAAAAATAAATATTCTTATTTTTTAAAAGATACTGTCTTAATATCTATAAAAATCAGAAATGCACACACCATTTTCACCAGCCATTTCACTTGTTGGAGTTAATCCTACAGAATAACTATTACATGCATGTACAAAATATATGAACAGGCATGCTATTTTTAGCATTGTTTATAATACAAAACTCTCCATCTAAAATGTTTGAAATTAATTAACTTTAATACTAATTACTAGAGTACTCTTTAAAAATTGTGATACATGTATTTAACAAAATACCAAGGAAACATTTAAAATAATGAGGAAAATATTGGAACATACACATATAGAAAAGAATACCAAGAGTTATTTTATATGAAGAAAGCAAAACAGAAAACTGTGTGAATTTTTTAATTTATTTTTTAAAGTATGCACATATGCCTGTTTTGCTGTGGAGAATTTATTGTTGAACATCCCAAGACTATTGGCTATTTTGAGACATAGGGCTGAGTTTCCAGAGTGACAAGTGTATTCCTTTATGAATCTAAAATCCTTTGATATTGTTTGTTGTTATCACATGCATAAACTACTTGAATAATAATACATATGCATTGAATGTATACTTAAAATTTTTCTCAGAGTAGAGATTATTTTCAGAATTAGAAAGAAGATACTACATTTGAAAAATACAGGTTCATTGAGATTAGTCTATTATATACCCAACAATCTGTATTATGTATGTGGTAAATCAATTACATTAATGGATTTCATTCTTTACCCCTCCCAGCATTCATGACCTTCACCATATGACTTAAAGCTCTTCTCTCTAAAAGGCAAGGATTTATTTCCCTATACTTCAATTCTAGCTTATTTGGTGGCTTGTTTTGGTCAATGAAATGTGGCGAAAGTATGGTGTGCTAGTTGCAAGCCTAATCACCAAGAAGTCTTGCATATTTTGGCTTGCTTGTTCTTGCCCTCTGCCATGGCCATGAAGACATTCTCAAGGTAATCTGTTGCATAAGATACACAGAGACACATGGAAGAGAGCCAAATTGCCTCCATTGTCCCTGCTGAGGCCATTCAAATTACACAACAGCCAACTGATCCATTGAACTGTAAGCACAGCCAAGATCAGCATAACCAAGAATGTCATTGACCTACAGCTAATGGCAAATGCATGTGAGCATAGTGCTTATTTGCCCAAATCAGCTTCACATATTGGTGAACTAAGTAACTACTGTGGGGTGCCACTGAAGTTCTGTGGTTGTTTTGCAGAATTATTGTACACAAAGAAATACCAAACTATTAAGGTGATTCAAGTAACTTTTTGTTTTTCAGGCAAATGGCTTAAATCCTTGGAATAAGAAACATTGTACAATTGAAATACAGTAATCCAAATAAAATGCCTCCCTTTGTTCTCATTTGTAACCCTGGAGGGAATTTTCTGTCTTTGTTGGTGCTTTTCTAAGGTTTTTATGACAGAAATACTTCTCAAGATGTAATTTCAAATGACTTGAACCTGAATTAACTGAAGTGTTTCAAATAACAAGGCAGGTTTTTGTTACCAGCCTACAATAAGTGAACCAGTTGATTATTTTGCACACTTACCTTGACAAAGATTTGAGAATTTCTGCCCTGGGACATCAGACAAAGACTCATTTTTTTTTTTTCTCAAAACAGCAACAGTAAAAAGATTCTTATGAGACAATCTGAACAAGCACTTAAAGATGTTTACAGTTAACACAGAAATAGTTGCTGCTGCTCTACATTAATACCGAGTAATGACACAACTATAAAAATTAGAAGGAATTAGGAAATTTCTGCATTAGAAAATATCCAAATACAGTAATTGATTTTATCTACAGTAGATACAAAAGGAACTTTGATTGCATGTTCATTTAAGATTCTTTGTACCAAGAAGTATAACTATGCATACAAATCATTTATGATTTATCATTTATTTCTACAAAAAAGACATACAATGTGTCATTAATATCCCAAGCAAAGTCACCAGAGGAATTCTCATTCCAATTACGTAGTAAAGAAAATAAACACAATAACTGCACTTCAACAAACTCATTGTGCTTTTTACAACAACAGATATAATGCTTCAGATGACTGATGTAGTGAATATAAAATTTCAGAATCATTCCTCTTTTGAGAATATTCCACAACAACGTGATATTTTAGTTTCTCAAATGTTTGCTCAGAAGTCAACTAAAGGCTAATATTAATCCTCACTCTCATTGATATAAAAATGAATGAAACATTATCCCAAACTATCAACTTCTAGTAGATTTCTTGCCTTTAGTGTCTCTGATAAATATTATATATAATGTCTACAGTGTATTTTGTGTATTATTTGGAGTCTTTTGCATCAAAAATAAAACACGTCTGAAACCCTAACAATTAAAGATGCTGGGTGTGTATGATGGATCATATTTGTTGCGAGTAGTTGGTCCTGTTACTGTGAAGAAAGAAATATCTCTAGTCTGGGTCTGTATTTTATTCTTCTGTTTCCTTCTCCAAAGGCCAATGTTGCACTTAGTTTGTAGTAGACCCTCAATTAATGCCACTAGAATGAATGAATAATGTTTGTTCAATGGGGAAGTAAAGGAGGTTCTTTTTTGCCTATTCTACTGCAAAATGGACACACTCCAAATGGGAGACACTTGCTGAGGAAATGAGATGCTGGTGCAATATTGGTAAATATCCACTAAACATACAAGGAAAGCAAGACCTTGTTAGCACAAGCATAGTTTATTATCTGAGCACTCCAATTCTTACTGTTACTCTAGCTTTCCCTCTATACACTATGCTATTTTACTTTTATTAGAATTCTTGTAACTGTGTTTTCATATCTATGAGCCTAAAAACAGATAGCTTGAGTATAAAAAACAGGTGAAATCTCATATTTATAACTCATACTACTTTTTTTTCCAAGTAGGCATTATAAATATCAAGGCCTTTAATTAGGATAGAGCACTTTATAGCCAGAAATAGTGAAATCCTCTGCAGAATAGTAAGTTAAAGCATTTTGTGGAAAGGCCAAAGGCTATCATTATTTACATTTTTACATTTGACAAACCCTTTAAATCTATTTGTATTGGGAGATATAAATTCTACAACTAGGATGGTGACAACTTCATTGCCTAGGGACCACTTTTAATCTAGGCCACACCCTGAATTATACCATCTGTTTTCTGACTTTTTGAAATTTATTTAAACTATTATTTTATTGGTTTTTTTCTATTCAAAGCATGTTTAATAGTACTTCATATCACCTTAACTATTTCCAAAACTACTAAGTGGTAATGAAACCATTATTTCAAACAACATTAACTTTGGAATATATATTTAAAAATGAAATAGTAGTAAAGACTGGTTTTTCAGCAATTTTTTTTTCCATTTGAAAATTTCCTTTCTTCTTTTCCAGGAACCTTCTAAGGAGTTTTACTACTAAGTATTACAGAATTTCAACTTCATATTATTACTAAACTCACTTCAGTAAAATCTCCTGAGAATGACCTTCATTTTGTCAGTGATTTAAGATAAAAATTCATTTTTCTTTAGAACACAAAGAGTAAGCTAAAGTAGAGTTGAAAGTTCTCTTTTCCACAACAAATTTTAATTTGGTGGTAGTATTGAATGTAATTTGCTTTAGTTACATGGAAGTTAGGTCGTCCAGAGCACAGCATTCTCGTGAGGAAATTAATTTCAGGACTGTTTTGGAATACTCAGGCAGCCAGGAGCTGTGCAGGCCTGACAATGGCTCTGTGGACTGTCTCTTACCGTATCTGATAATGTGGCATCTTGCTGTGATGCTCTAAAATATGAGTGCTGATTGGGAGGAAAAAAAAGGTAGGTTAATAAATGTTTAGAAAATGATTTTTTCCATATTTTAATCTCTAAGTGATCTAAGCCAAAATCATGTGAGTGTATTCAATATTCAATGTTTTCCACAGGGCAAATGTTCTTTAGCCAATATTTGATAGATATTTGAATTTATGTGATGATAAAAAGAGGCACCCCTGGACTCCAACTTTAAACAACTATGATGATTGCCAATAATAGTAAATGTGCTGCTGTGCCATCAGGTGTGCACAAGCACCCTGAAAATTCTTTGCTGTCCATATGTTCAGTATGAAAGTTGTTTTATTAATTGATGATTCTCAGCATAGCTTAATGTTAATGGAGACCAAGTGAAAATAATATTTTAATGTTGGATGTGCAACTGGGTCATTTTACATTGTCACTAAATCCTACTTATTTTCTCATATATCTAACCACTAACCAGATTTTGTTAATTCTTTCCTGAATGTAGCACAAATTTATCCTTTTATTCTCCACTGATATCATAATCCTGACTCAGTCTGTCATGAGCACCCAAATAATAACCACCTACCACTGAGTGTCTCCTGTGTGTCAACATTTCCTCCATTATTCACTGGATTCTCCAAACCATCCATCAAAGCAATATTCTTGTTCAAATAGCATTTTTCTAATACATTATAGGCATTACATTATTATTATAGATATGTATTGAATATCTATAAAATGGACTTAGCAGAGTGACCAGGAAATTTAAGCACTCCGCAACTGTTATCCATCATCACCAATCATCATCCTCATTATTACTACCACATTACACATCAAGAAAATAAGGTTCTCGGAGGCTAAATTTTCTAAGGTCAAAAAACTACAAAAGAACAGAGTCAGGATTTGAACCCAGATCTGCACATTCTAAAGCTCCTGTTCCAAATGCCTATCATGTCCTGTTACTTTGCTTTCCATTTCTCTTAATAATTCAACATATATATTTAATATAATTGATATTTGCACAAAATGGTGGAAGCATAAAATAGATGTGTTCCTTGCTTCAAGTGCTTCAAGGAGCTTATACTTAGAAGGGCTATAATGCATAAATGTGTATACACTAAATCATGCTAATTAGTGTATGCATGAAGCACTCCATTACAGCCTTTACTAAGTATAAGCTCCTTGAAGCACTTAAAGCAAGGAATATATCTAATGTAGTAAGCCAGTGTTTTTTTACCTACAGAGAAGATAATAAATAAATATATGTATTTAAATATCTATAGTAAGAAACAGGAAGTGAAAACATGCCATAAGAAGATAAGCATAAATGTGGGAGGTCAGCGAGGAGAGAGAATTTTCAGCAGGAAACAAGAAAGGCTTCATGTAAGAGGCAGATTGCATTTAGAGGGATCAATTTTCCCATCTATTCAGCAACATATAAACAGTTTCTCGGGCCCCATATCAACAGTGCTTCAAGATCAATCTTCCATTAATGTAACATTCATTGTGTCATTTTGTCCTTCTAGTTTCTACACTGGGAGTGGTATGGTATATGGTATATAAAGAGGTATTTATATGGTATAGAAAGAGGTCGTTGTCTCAGGAGTTTAAAAAACAAACAAAACGAACAAACAAAACCACGTACTCTGCTACTTCTAGCATTCCATTATTTCCTCTGTAAAGTCCCGAGGGGAGAAATAAGCTATCACAATACACTTTCATACCATTTGTATTAGTAGTAGGAATTCTTCTTGTCATCAATTACGGCTAGGGAAATCACTTGGTCAAGATAAGTTAGCAAACAAATAATGGAGGATAATGCAAGGTGAATTAGTACACTAGGAGTTTGAAACAAGTTTTCTGATTCTATTTCTGGTTGTAGTGATTTATTGAATATTGTCCAACCAAAGAATTTTTCTCATTCAGAACATTTCAGAATGTGGTTCTATTTTACCTCTTTCAAAGGTAGTATTTATGTCTCCCTACCCATTATTATTCACTTTAGCAGTCAGTCCCTTACATCTCCAAGAGCCAAGATCATTCCTATTGCTAGGATTTACCCATATTATTCTATTGGTAGGTAATTATATTCTTTTTTACCTATATTGTTTAAAAAATTTAATTATTAAAAAATTTTGGAAGTACATTGTAGGTGTATATCTTTAAAGGGTACATGAAATGTTTTGATGCAGGCATGCAATGTGGAATAAGCACATCATAGAGAATAGAATTTCCATACCCTCAAGCATTTATCTTTTGAATTATGAAAAATCCTATTACATTCTTTAAGGTATTTCAAAATATACAATTATTACTAAATACAGTCAACTTATTGTGCTATCAAATAGTAGATCTCATTCATTCTTTCTAATTTTTTTGTACCCATTAACCATCCCCACCTGCCCACCAACCACCCCAGCCTATAGTAACTATCTATCACTCTCTTCTAACTTTTACTCTCTATCTCCATGAATTCAATTGTTTTAATTTTTAGAACCCACAAATAAGTGAAAACATGAAATGTTTGTCTTTCTGTGAAAATATGAAATGTTTATCTTTCTGTTCCTGGCTTATTTCATTTAACATGATGATCTCCAATGCCATCCATGTTGTTGCAAATGCCAGAATCTCATTCTTTACGGCTGAAGAGTACTCCATTGTCTACATGTATCATGTTTTCTTTATCTATTCATCTGTCAATAGACACTTAGGTTGTATCCAAAACTTAGCTACTGTAAGCAGGGCTGAAAGAAATACAGGAGTGAAGATACCTCTTCAATATACTGATTTTCTTTCTCTTGGATCTATACCAAACAATGGGATTGCTTGATCATATGGCTGCTCAATGTTTAGTTTTTTAGGGAACCTCCAAATTATGGTTGTACTAATTTACATTCCCACCAATAGTGTACAGGGTTCCCCTTTTCTCCATATCCTCACCAGCATTTTTTCTTGCCTATCTTTTGAATATAAGCCATTTTAACTGGAGAGATGATATCTCATTGTAGTTTTGATATGCATTTCTCTGATGATTTATGATGTTGAGCACATTTTCATATGCCTATTTGCCATTTGTATGTCTTCTTCTGCAAAATGTCTATTCAAATATTTTGCCCGTCTTTTTCACATATTAAATTTTTTCCTATAGAATTGTTTGAACTCCTTACATATTCTTCTTATTAACCTTTGGTCAGAGGGGTTAGTGTGCAAATATTTTCTCCCATTCTGTGGGTTGTCTCTTCACTTCATTGACTGTATCCTTTGCTGTGCAGAAGCTTTTTAACTTGATGAGACACCATTTGAATGTTTGCTTTGGTTTTCTGTGCTTGTGCAGTATTGCTCAAGAAATTTTTGTCCAGGTGAATATCCTTGAGATTTTCCCCAGTGTTTTCCTGTAGTAGTTTTATAGTTTGAAGTCTTAGAACTACTAATACAACTTCACCTAGCTATCCCATTACTGGGTATATACCCAACGGATTATAAATCATGCTGCTATAAAGACACATGCACACATACGTTTATCGTGGCACTATTTACAATAGCAGAGACTTGGAATCAACCCAAATGTCCATCAATGGTAGACTGGATTAAGAAAATGTGGCACATATATATCATGGAATACTATGCAGCCAAAAAAATGATGAGTTCATGTCCTTTGTAGGTACATGGATGAAGCCAAAAACTATCATTCTGAGCAAACTGTT
Source organism: Piliocolobus tephrosceles (assembly GCF_002776525.5). NCBI lineage: Eukaryota > Metazoa > Chordata > Mammalia > Primates > Cercopithecidae > Piliocolobus > Piliocolobus tephrosceles. The sequence continues at coordinate 6,923,926 of NC_045438.1, read as the reverse complement.
GCAAGGACAGAAAACCAAACACTGCATGTTCTGACTCATAGGTGTGAACTGAACAATGAGAACACTTGTACATGGGATGGGGAACACCACACACTGGGGCCTGTTGTGGGGTGGGGGGAGGGGGGAGGGATAGCATTAGGAGATATACCTAATGTAAATGACAAGTTAATGTGTGCAGCACACCAAGACGGCACATGTATACATATGTAACAAACCTGCACGTAGTGCACATGTACCCTATAACTTAAAGTATAATAAAAAAAGAAGAAGATAGGACCTGAGACATGGGCCTCACGACTCTGACCCGTGCCCTCTCCTGCTGTGGCTGAGCTGGTATCCAAAATGCAAAACAAAGTTGTCCCCATTCTTCCCTCTCCTCTGCTCAAGTAGAAGAAAGGGGTCTTTTCAAAACCTCAAGCTGTGCAACCTGAGGTTATAGGAGGAGTGATGCCAGCACGATCTTCACTGCCGCAGCTGGTGTCTCAGTATGTTGCATGCCCTCCCAAATCACTGTCTCTGGCCTAGTTCAGCCCTCAGACTTACCTACCAGTTTCAGTCCTTATGGCCCAGACTGTTTTTGTTTTTTTTTTTTTTTTTTTTT
>NC_045438.1:6903489-6923225 GCF_002776525.5 Piliocolobus tephrosceles | reverse complement strand
CAGCTCACTGCAAGCTCCACCTCCCGGGTTTATGCCATTCTCCTGCCTCAGCCTCCCGAGTAGCTGGGACTACAGGAGCCCGCCACCTCGCTCCGCTAGTTTTTTGTATTTTTTAGTAGAGACAGGGTTTCACCGTGTTAGCCAGGATGGTCTCGATCCCCTGACCTCGTGATCCGCCCGTCTCGGCCTCCCGAAGTGCTGGGATTGCAGGTTTCTTACATATGTATACTTGTGCCATGTTGGTGTGCTGCACCCATCAACTCATCAGCACCCATCAACTCGTCATTTACATCAGGTATAACTTCCAATGTAATCCCTCCCCGCTCCCACCTCCCCATAATAGGCCCCGGTGTGTGATGTTCCCTTTCCCAAGTCCAAGTGATCTCATTGTTCAGTTCCCACCCATAAGTGAGAACATGCGGTGTTTGTTTTTCTGTTCTAGTGACAGTTTGCTGAGAATGATGGTTTCCAGCTGCATCCATGTCCCTACAAAGGACTCAAACTCATCCTTTTTTTATGGCTGCATAGTATTCCATGGTGTATATGTGCCACATTTTCTTAATCCAGTCTGTCACTGATGGACATTTGGGTTGATTCCAAGTCTTTGCTATTGTGAATAGTGCCGCAATAAACATACGTGTGCATATGTCTTTATAGCAGCATGATTTATAATCCTTTGGGTATATACCCAGTAGTGGGATGGCTGGGTCATATGGTACTTCTAGTTCTAGATCCTTGAGGAATCGCCATACTGTTTTCCATAATGGTTGAACTAGTTTACAATCCCACCAACAGTGTAAAAGTGTTCCTATTTCTCCACATCCTCTCCAGCACCTGTTGTTTCCGGACTTTTTAATGATTGCCATTCTAACTGGTGTGAGATGGTATCTCATTGTGGTTTTGATTTGCATTTCTCTGATGGCCAGTGATGATGAGCATTTTTTCATGTGTCTGTTGGCTGTATGCATGTCTTCTTTTGAGAAATGTCTGTTCATATACTTTGTCCACTTTTTGATGGGGTTGTTTGTTTTTTGCTTGTAAATTTGTTTGAGTTCTTTGTAGGTTCTGGATATTAGCCCTTTGTCAGATGAGTAGATTGCAAAAATTTTCTCCCCATTCTGTAGGTTGCCTGTTCACTCTGACGGTAATTTCTTTTGCTGTGCAGAAGCTCTTTAGTTGTTTAATTAGATCCCATTTGTCAATTTTGGCTTTTGTTGCCATTGCTTTTGGTGTTTTAGATATGAAGTCCTTGTCCATGCCCATGTGCTGAATGGTATTATGTAGGTTTTCTTTTAGGGTTTTTATGGTGTTAGTCTAACATTTAAGTCTCTAATCCATCTTGAATTAATTTTCGTATAAGGAGTAAGGAAAGGATCCAGTTTCAGCCTTCTACTTATGGCTAGCCAATTTTCCCAGCACCATTTATTAAATAGGGAATCCTTTCCCCATCTCTTGTTTTTCTCAGGTTTATCAAAGATCAGATGGCTGAGGACTCTGTTCTGTTCCATTGGTCTGTATCTCTGTTTTGGTACCAGTACCATGCTGTTTTGGTTACTGTAGCCTTGTAGCATAGTTTGAAGTCAGGTAGCATGATGCCTCCAGCTTTGTTCTTTTGACTTAGGATTGTCTTGGCAATGCAGGCTCTTTTTTGGTTCCAGATGAACTTTAAAGCAGTTTTTTCCAATTCTGTGAAGAAAGTCATTGGTAGCTTGATGGGGATGGCGTTGAATCTGTAAATTACCTTGGGCAGTATGGCCATTTTCATGATATTGATTCTTCCTATCCATGAGCATGGTGTGTTCTTCCATTTGTTTGTGTCCTCTTTTATTTCACTGAGCAGTGGTTTGTAGTTCTCCTTGAAGAGGTCCTTTACATCCCTTGTAAGTTGGATTCCTAGGTATTTTATTCTCTTTGAAGCAATTGTGAATGGAAGTTCATTCATGATTTGGCTCTCAGGTTTGTCTGTTACTGGTGTATAAGAATGCTTGTGATTTTTGCACATTGATTTTTTATCCTGAGACTTTGCTGAAGTTGCTTGTCAGCTTAAGGAGATTTTGGGCTGAGGTGATGGGGTTTTCTAAATATACAATCATATCATCTGCAAACAGGGACAATTTGACTTCTTCTTTTCCTAACTGAATACCCTTTATTTCTTTCTCTTGCCTGATTGCCCTAGCCAGAACTTCCAACACTATGCTGAATAGGAGTGGTGAGAGAGGACATCCCTGTCTTGTGCCAGTTTAAAGGGAATTCTTCCAGTTTTTGCCCATTCAGTATGATATTGGCTGTGGGTTGTCATAAATAGCTCTTAATATTTTGAGATACATTCCATCAATACTGAATTTATTGAGAATTTTTAGCATGAAGGGCTGTTGAATTTTGTCAATTATCTATTGAGATAATCACGTGGTTTTTGTCTTTGTTTATATGCTGGATTACGTTTATTGATTTGCATATGTTGAACCAGCCTTGCATCCCAGGGATGAAGCCCACTTGATCATGGTGGATAAGCTTTTTGATGTGCTGCTGGATTTGGTTTGCCAGCATTTTATTGAGGATTTTTGCATCGATGTTCATCAGGGATATTGGTCTAAAATTCTCTTTTTTTGTTGTGTCTCTGGCAGGCTTTGGTATCAGGATGATGTTGGCCTCATAAAATGAGTTAGGGGGGATTCCCTCTTTTTCTATTGATTGGAATAGTTTCAGAAGGTATGGTACCAGCTCCTCCTTTTATCTGTGGTAGAATTCAGCTGTGAATCCATCTGGTCCTGGACTTTTTTTGGTTGGTAGGCTCTTAATTATTGCCTCCATTTCAGAGCCTGCTATTGGTCTATTCAGGGATTCAATTTCTTCCTGGTTTAGTCTTGGGAGAGTGTAAGTGTCCAGGAAACTATCCATTTCTTCTAGATTTTCTAGTTTATTTGCGTAGAGGTGTTTATAATATTCTCTGATGGCAGTGTGTATTTCTGTGGGGTCGGTGGTGATATCCTTTATCATTTTTTATTGCGTCTATTTGATTCTTCTCTCTTTTCTTCTTTATTAGTCTTGCTAGTGGTCTATCAATTTTTTTGATCTTTTCAAAAAAACAGCTCCTGAATTCATGGATTTTTTGGAGGATTTTTTGTGTCTCTGTCTCCTTCAGTTCTGCTCTGATCTTAGTTATTGCTTGCCTTCTGCTAGCTTTTGAATGTGTTTGCTCTTGCTTCTCTAGTTGTTTTAATTGTGATGTTACAGTGTCAATTTTAGATCTTTCCAGCTTTCTCTTTGGGCATTTAGTGCTGTAAATTTTCCTCTACCCACTGCTTTAAATGTGTCCCAGAGATTCTGGTATGTTGTATCTTTGTTCTCTTTGGTTTCAAAGAACATCTTTATTTCTGCTTTCATTTTGTTACGTACCCAGTAGTCATTCAGGAGCAAATTGTTCAGTTTCCATGTAGTTGAGCGGTTTTGATTGAGTTTCTTACTCCTGAGTTCTAGTTTGATTGCACTGTGGTCTGAGAGACAGTTTGTTATAATTTCTGTTCTTTTACATTTGCTGAGGAGTGCTTTACTTCCAATCATGTGGTCAATTTTGGAATAAGTGTGATGTGGTACTGAGAAGAATGTATATTCTGTTGATTTGGGGTGGAGAGTTCTGTAGATGTCTCTTAGGTCTGCTTGGTGCAGAGATGAGTTGAATTCCTGGATATCCTTGTTAACTTTCTGTCTCGTTGATCTGTCTAATGTTGACAGTGGGGTGTGGAAGTCTCCCATTATTATTGTATGGGAATCTAAGTCTCTTTGTAAGTCTCTAAGGACGTGCTTTATGAATCTGGGTGCTCCTGTATTGGGTGCACATATATTTAGGATAGTTAGCTCTTCCTGTTGAATTGATCCCTTTACCATTATGTAATGGCCTTCTTTGTCTCTTTTGATCTTTGATTGTTTAAAGTGAGTTTTATCAGAGCCTAGGATTGCAACCCCTGCTTTTTTTTGTTCTCCATTTGCTTGGTAGATCTTCCTCCATGCCTTTGTTTTGAGCCTATGTGTGTCTCTGCATGTGAGGGGTGGAGCAAGATGGCCGAATAGGAACAGGTCTAGTCTCCAGCTCCCAGCGTGAGCGACACAGAAGAGGGGTGATTTCTGCATTTTCAACTGAGGAACGCAGCTCATCGCCAGCAAAGGATCAAAGCTGGATGGAGAATGACTTCGATGAGTTGAGAGAAGAAGGCTTCAGTCCATCAAACTTCTCAGAGCTAAAGGAAGAACTATGTAACCAGCGCAAAGAAACTAAAAATCTTGAAAAAAGAATGGAAGAATGGATAGCTAGAATAATCAATGAAGAGAAGGCCATAAACGAACTGACAGAAATAAAAACCATGGCATGAGAAATACATGACAAATGCACAAGCTTCAGTAACCGACTCGATCAACTGGAAGAAAGAGTATCAGCGATTGAGGATCAAATGAATGAAACGAAGTGAGAAGAGAAGTCTAAAGAAAAAAGAAGAAAAGGAAATGAACAAAGCCTTCAAGAAGTATGGGATTATGTGAAAAGACCAAATCTATGTCTGACTAGGGTGCCTGAAAGTGAGGGGGAAAATGGAACCAAGTTGGAAAACGCTCTTCAGGATATCATCCAGGAGAACTTCCCCAACCTAGTAAGGCAGGCCAACATTCAAATTCAGGAAATACAGAGAATGCCACAAAGATACTCCTTGAGAAGAGCAACTCCAAGACACATTATTGTCAGATTCACCAAAGTTGAAATGAAGGAAAAACTGTTAAGGGCAGCCAGAGAGAAAGGTCGGGTTACCCACAAAGAGAAGCCCATCAGACTAACAGCAGATCTCTCAGCAGAAACTCTACAAGCCAGAAGAGAGTGGGGGCCAATATTCAACATTCTTAAAGAGAAGAATTTTCAACCCAGAATTTCATATCCAGCCAAACTAAGTGTCATAAGTGAAGGAGAAATAAAATCCTTTACAGAGAAGCAAATGCTTAGAGATTTTGTCACCACCAGGCCTGCCTTACAAGAGACCCTGAAGGAAGCACTAAACATGGAAAGGAATAACTGGTATCAGCCATTGCAAAAACATGCCAAATTGTAAAGACCATCAATGCTAGGAAGGAACTGCATAAACTAATGAGCAAAATAACCAGTTAATATTCTAATGACAGGATCAAGTTCACATATAACAATATTAACCTTAAATGTAAATGGACTAAATGGTCCAATTAAAAGACACAGACTGGCAAATTGGATAAAGAGTCAAGACCCATCAGTTTGCTGTATTCAGGAGATCCATCTCACATGCAAACTGCCTTTCAAATTTTCAATAGAACTTTAGCCCTCAGTGGCGAGGCTTGTGGACACTCAAGTTCAGATGGCAGGGATTAACAGTTCCCCTCTGGCTAGGGCTGGTTTAAACACTTCCTTTCTTGGTGGACATCAGCTGAATTTTGTCTGTTTTCTCTTTCTGCTCTAACAGGACAGCACTGAGTTTAATGTCTCACAATTGCTGTGCTCTCCCTCCTCCAGTACCCAGAGAAGATGCTGTCTGAACTGCTGCTGCTGCTGGGGTGAGGGAGTGTGGTGTCAGTGATTCAAGTCTGTTTTTCTATCTCTTCAGTACCTCTTTCAATGATATGAAGTTAAAACCAGGTACTGTGAGTGTTCACTTGATTTTTGGTTCTTATGAGGGTGTTTTCTCTTTGTAGACAGCTGTTAACTTAGCGTCCTTGCTGGGGAATGATCAGTGGAGCTTTCTATTCCACCATCTTGTTCTACCTCCCTCAATAAATGATATTTTTTTCTTCTGCTAACCAGACCAGATTTTATCCATATGAATCATAACCTTCCACCAATCAAGCTTTCTCAATTTCTGATTGACTACATGCATTTCAAAATTCTTATGACTTTTTATTTCTATTATACAACTTAGTACTCTATTACATGTATCCTTATGTTTTTATTCTTTTAACATTTATGTCTTTTGTGTCAACAAAAATTTAAACTCGACCTTTTGAGTCTAATGTATACTTAGGAGACCTTAATAATACATAACTCAATTAAGTAAATTTTCTTAGTGATTCAGTGATTCTTATCTGAAAGGGCACAAAATACCCATTGATACTTTTATAGATCAAGGAACAAAAGGAATATCTGTCGGTTTACCTTTAACACAAGTATAATGGCTCAAATGAAATTGTTGTGTATAGTTAAATATCCAAAATATCCAGTATCTTGCTCAGATAAAGTGGTCAGAGCAAAAAGATATTTATTCATTCACTTTTTAATGTTCAATAGTTATCGAGAGTCAGGTGCCAATCACTGAGTTAGATGTTATATTATCACTATACCCCAGCTTCTAATTCAAAGCACTTACCTGGGGGTACAAACAAGTAAAGATATAATTTGAATACATGTGATTGAGGTATAAATGGTGGGTAGGACAGCATGTAAATAGTTGAGACTGATTCAGCCTTGGGGATTCAAGAAACCTCCCTGGTGGAGGAACATATAATCAGAGTTCCTAAATAAAAAGATGTGGGGTATATATGTAGCTGAGTCCTACAGAATATAAGTAAGAAATCCAAATGGGAAAGAGATTCTGGAAATTTTGCAGATGTGTCTGTAATTCAACATGGCGTATACAGAGAATGACTGAGGATAGGAATAAGAATAATAAAAAAGGAGATGAAATGAGAGGAAATAATCTCAGAGCCTACTGAACATAACACTATAGGATAGGTAGATGTACTATAATTTGGCAAGTATCTGTTATTGACCAAGACAAAACAGAATAAATAAATTATCTATTTCATCGATTCTAGACCATGTTTAATATGCTCATGTCAAATATATTAATATATTGCAAGTTTACAAGGTCATAATATCTCCTCTACTTGACATTTGGTCTGTTTGGTGTTTCTCAAATTTGAAAGTAATTTTTGTTAAAAAAAAAAATGCACAGTGGCAAGGCTAAACATTTTCTTCCACATATGTATATACAACCTCATACAAATATACATAAGATTATAGGCACAAATATAGGACTTTGCTTGTTTGACTTGATTTTTCTTTCACTTCATATCTCAGATACATACTTATGTATCAGGTCATATAGATCTGTTTTGTTTTTTATTCAAATATATAAAATTTTATATTCTGTGTTTTTAATAATTTTTAAAATTCTTTTTGCCTTGACTTCATAACTAATTTCTACTCTTTTTCAATTCAAGAAATATATATGTCTTTGACTGTATGTATGACTAATTTTATTTAATGGATTGGATTCTGAGATTAAAAGATTTTTCATTTCTTTACATTATTTTTTAAGTAGTATCGTATTAGTGTTTGAATTTTGCAGCAATTTTTAAATGTAATATTCACAATGAATGTATATGACATGTTTACTTTCTAAAGCATATATTCATATATTATAAATGTATATGCAAAATCACATGAATAATAGTTTCTACTCTCAGAACACCAAACTGTATTAATATAATGTTTACCTGTGTGTGTGTGTACTTTTACCTTAGTGTCATTTTTCTTCAGTATATTGATTTTCTTGGGAATAGTGTGCTATAGTAGGTTTATAATATTTACTTCATAACTCTCAATCCCTGTTGAGTGCATTATGAAGGCTTAATCAATGCTAAAATCAAATATAATAAACTTGCAAAGTATTCAAATCAATGCTTCCTTTCCTTTTTGACTTTTGGGCTAATTATACCAGTGATTCTTATCTGTATGAACACGCTGAACTCAATGGTTCTGGGTGAGTAGTTTTGTTTCCCTTTTATCTTAGTAATTTCTACATGATTTTCCTTTTATCATTTTTTCCCAGTTTTTTAAAATATGGGTATAAAGTATTCATATCACTTTACTTTGAAAGCACTTTATTTTAATGAGGACACTATATAAAAAACTTAAAAAGCATGAGATTTTAATAAAATTCACATGTACTTCTACATCACTGCTATAGAAACTGACTCATTTTCATCAAGCAGAGTTGTATTCATTGACATTATTTTTAACTAAGACTTTTTTCATTGTTTTTTTTCCCCCAGTTAGCCTCTTCTTCTAATAATTATGCCTCCATTCTCTAAATTTAGGAAGTTGTTAAAAAGCCTCAGTGTTAAGGAAAATTGTCACTGCAAAGGAAACACATTATCATTAGAAGCTTATAAAATATTAATAGCTGTAATATAATAACAACAAATATTTGCATATCCTTTTTTTCATTGTGAAATGTGACAATCTACTGTCAGTAGACTCAAATAACAACCTTCGTAATAGAAAATCAAAGTCATTTTTCAGATGATAAAATTAAGAGTCACAGACATGGGTCTCCAAAATAGCTACTTAGTAAAGGAGGAATGTCTAGGACATAGTATCCAAATCCCCAGGATTTTCTTCAAATAATTTCAAAATTCTCCAAACTCCTTGTCTATAATAGCTTTCTTTAACAGAAAATAGCCAAGAATATGTCAGAAAAACTTTTATAATCTTTCGTAATGTATCTCTTTTTATTTATTTATTTATTTTTGTTTTGTTTGTTGGGACAGGGTTTCACTCTGTTGCCCAGGCTGGAGTGGCGTGATCATGGCTCACTGCAGCCTCGAACCCTGAGCTCAGGTGATCCACACACCTCAGCCTCCTAAGTAGTTGGGATACAGGCACGTGCCACCATGCCCAGATAATTTTTGTATATTTTTTCATAGGTAGGGTTTCACCGTGGTTCCCAGGCTGGTCTCTAACTCCTAGGCTCACGTGGTACATCCACCTCAGCTTCCCAAGTGCTACAATTACAGGCATGAGCCACCATACCCTGCTATAATGTACCTCTTAACTTTGCAATCAATTATGATATCACAACACCCATATATAAGAACAACCAATGTACATGTAAGAAGAAAAATATATATTGACCACTTCTGTATGACAGGTACTGGTCTAGCTGTCAGGAAATTTTTGACAATCTACTGGAGAAAATGGGTCCATAAGAAGATAATTTTATTTATGTTATAATACAACGTGGAATGGAATCTGACAGAGGTGCTCACCAAGTGGTTTGAGAAAATAGAAGGGTCAATTAGGTTGACTTCAAAAGAATGAGCTTGTCTTGGAAGTTGGGAACAAGAACAAAAATGGCTTTACAATCTGCATTCCACTGACTTTTAAAGATGAACAGGTAAATTCAAAGGTAAGATCTTTCCAAGTGATAAAAGAAAAATCATTTTCAACGTAGCACTCTATCACGGCTAATGTGAACGTATACTTGATCAGTTATTAATCAGCACCTGAGACAACAAGTATAAACTGGGGATAGTCCGGTACAAACCCAGATTTATGGCTGCCATAGGTTCTCTCCAGAAATAAAGACAATGAAGTAAGGATCTACAAGTAACAATATCATTATGTTGTTTCTCTATAGTCAGTCTCCTGCCCCATCCTATACATCTGACAATGCTGCCACATTCTCACCTTTCCAAGACAAAAATCTAGGAATCAACTTAGACCCTCCCTATCTGCTTCTTAATCCAGTTATGATATAAATCGTCTAAAACATATCTACTAATTCTCTTCCCTCTCTTCATCACTGTGGCCACGAGATAAACCAATCTTATCATCTCATGCCTAGACTTTTTAATTCCAGCTACTCAGGCTCCTTTCCTTCGGCTTGCATATTATTGTACACAATGCTCCAGATTCTGTTACCTAAAATCCATATCTAGTCATGGCACTTCCTTGGACTTTACATCCACTATAGGCATATGGGCTAACATAAAGGGCCTTTCTGGATTTGCCCTACGTATCATTTTTCTGGCCTTCTACATTGCTGCATGTTTCTCTTTTTTTTTTTTTTTAAACATTCTAGAGACTTAATAATATAACCCTAAACGCAGCATACATTTATTTCTGCTTTTGAACTTTTCTGTATGCTGCTCCCTCTGCCTGGAATTTCTCTCTTCCCTTGTCTTTACAGAGGCCTTCAAAATCTCAAAGGTCATTTAATTTCTCTTTTTCTCCCTTTCACATTAACGAACAAGAGTAAATTTCTTCCTGCTCTTTGATATGCTGGGTTTTTTGCTGCTGTTTGTTGTTGTTGTTTTTATATATACATTGGGGCCTGTCGGGGCTGGGAGGAGGAGGGAGGGAGAACATCAGGAAGAATAGCTAATGGATCCTGCCCTTAATACCTAGGTGATGGGATGGTCTGTGCGGCACACCACTATGGCACATGTAACAACACACATCCTACACACATACCCTTAAATTTAAAATAATAGTAAAAGAAAAAACCAGTACTTTTAAAAAAGAAGTTTTATTCTTAATACTAGTAATCTTAAATGGCACAGGACTGTGGTGTAGGGAGGGAATGAGCAGTGCAGATGAGACGAAGAAGCTGTTTTAATATGCAGTCATGCGTCGCCTAACGATGGAAACACATTCTGAAAAATGCATTTTCAGGCAACTTTTGCTGTGTGCTAACATCATAGAGTGTACTTACATAAACCTAGATGGTATAGCTCACTATACACCTAGGCTATATGGTTCAACCTATTGCTTTTAGGCTACAAACCTCTACAGCATGTTTTTGTACTGAATACTGTAGGCAAGTGTAACACAATAGTAACTACTTGAGTATCTAAGAATATCTAAGCATAGAAAAGGTACAGAAAAAAGTACAATATTGTAATCTTCAGAGGTCATCATCGTATATGAGTTCCATTATTGACCAAAACACCATTATACCATCCGTGATTGTAATTTGTGGCAACTTCATATGATAATTATTTCAAAATTGAAGGGAGATGGACACTGAATTAATTGCCTGTTTCTTATTTAGAGTGTTCTAAAAAGTCCTACCTGTTCCTTTCTTGTTCCCTTGTGTAGATTAATAGTGCAAAGTCTAGAATGTACTCTGAAACATTCAAAGGAAGTAGCCTAATATGTATATACATTATTATTATTTAACTCTTAAAAAACTGAAACTGATCCACAAACCAAAAAGTTAACTACCTCGTGAAACAAATAGGTTTAAGTCTGCTACATACCTTATGGAAAATTTTACAATATTTGACTTGAAACCAGAAGAAGACTAATAGTGCCACAGCTAAGGCTGAGGAGTCTAAGGCTTTTTTTTTTCTTTTCTTTTTTTTTTTTTTTTTTTTGCCAAACCTAGAACCTTGCTTCCTAGAAAAACACCTTCCACTTATAATGCAAATGTGTTGATGGCAAGCACTCTGTCAGAATAAGTATGAAAGCCAAATTTATCATCCTCACCGAGTAGCAGAAACACAAGAGAGCACTGGTACCATCTTTGACCTTGGAAAAAAACATTTACTATGAAAATAAAAGGCAGGAAGTCACCTTAATCTGGCCACTAGAAACACTAAAAATCATGTGTTCTGCTGCTGTCTAACAAAAATAGATCAAAATCACCAAACTGTATATCTACAGCAAACTTTATTTTTTAATTTTTAATTTTGAAAGCTTTTTTAAAATTTTTAATTTTTTATATTATACTTTAAATTCTAGGGTACATGTGCGCAATGTGCAGTTTTGTTACATAGGTATGCATATGTCATGTTGGTTTGCTGCACCCATCAGCTCATCATTTACATTAGGTATTTCTTCTAATGCTATCCCTCCCCCAGCCCCCTACTCCCTGACAGACCCTGGTGTGGTGTTCACTGCCCTGTGTCCAAGGATTCTCATTGCTCAGTTCCCACCTATGAGTGAGAACATGTGGTGTTTGGTTTTCTGTCCTTGTGATAGTTTGCTAAGAATGATGGTTTCCAACTTCATCCATGTCCCTGCAAAGGACATGAATTGATCCTTTTATGGCTGCATAGTATTCTATGGTGTATATGTGCCATATTTTCTTAATCCAGTCTATCATTGATGGACATTTGGGTTGGTCTTTGCTATTGTGAATAGTGTCACAATAAACATAAGTATACATGTGTCTTTATAGTAGCATGATTTATAATGCTTTGGGTATATACCCAGTAATGGGATAGCTGGGTTAAATGGCATTTCTAGTTCTAGATCCTTGAGGAAATGCCACACTGTCTTCCACAATGGTTGAATTAATTTACACTCCCACCAACAGTGTAAAACTCTTCCTATTTCTCCACAGCCTCTCCAGCATCTGTTGTTTCCTGACTTTTTAATAATTGCCATTCTAACTGGTGTGAGATGGTATCTCATTGTGGTTTTGATTTGCATTTCTCTGATGGCCAGTGATGATGAGAATTTTTTCATGTGTCTGTTGGCTGCATAAATATCTTCTTTTGAGAAGTGTCTGTTCATATCCTTTGCCCACTTTTTGATGGGGTTGTTTAATTCTTGTAAATTTGTTCAAATTCTTTGTAGATTCTAGACATTAGCCTTTTGTCTGATGGGTAGATTGCAAACATTTTCTCACATTCTATAGGTTGCCTATTCACTCTGATGATAGTTTCTTTTGCCATGTGGAAGTTCTTTAGCTTAATTAGATCCCATCTATCTATTTTGGTTTTTGTTGCCGTTGCTTATGGTGTTTTAGTCATGAAGTCTTTGCCCATGCCTATGTCCTGAATGGTATTGCCTAGGTTTTCTTCTAGGGCTTTTATGGTTTTAGGTTTAACATTTAAGTCTTTAATCCATCTTGAATTAATTTTTGTATAAGGTGTAAGGAAGGGATCCAGTTTCAGCTTTCTACATATGGCTAACCAGTTTTCCCAGCACCATTTATTAAACAGGGAATCCTTTCCCCATTTCTTGTTTTTGTCAGGTTTGTGGAAGATCAGATTGTTATAGATGTGTGGTGTTATTCTGAGGGCTCTGTTCTGTTCCATTGGACTATGTCTCTGTTTTGGTACCAGTACCATGCTGTTTTGGTTACTGTAGCCATGTAGCGTAGTTTGAAGTCAGGTAGTATGATGCCTCCAGTTTTGTTTTTGTTTGTTTGTTTGTTTTTTGCTTAGGATTGTCTTGGTAATGCAGGCATTTTTTTGGTTCCATGTGAACTTTAGTTTTTTCCAATTCTGTGAAGAAAGTCATTGGTAGCTTGATGAGGATGGCATTGAATCTATAAATTACCTTGGGCAATATGGTCATTTTCACAATAGAGGTGATTCTTCCTATCCATGATCACGGAATGTTCTTCCATTTGTTTGTGTCCTCTTTTATGTCATTGAGCAGTGGTTTGTAGTTCTCCTTGAAGAGGTCCTTCACATCCCTTGTAAGTTGTATTCCTAGGTATTTTATTCTCTTTGTAGCAATAGTGAATGGAAGTTCAGTCATGATTCAGCTCTCTGTTTGTCTGTTATTGGTGTATAGGAATGCTTGTAATTTTTGCACATTGACTTCATATCCTGAGACTTTGCTGAAGTTGCTTATCAGCTTAAGGAGATTTACAGCTGAGACGATTGGGTTTTCCAAATATACAATCATGTCATCTGCAAACAGGACAATTTGATTTCCTCTTCTCCTAATTGAATACCCTTTATTTCTTTCTCCTGCCTGATTGTCCTGGCCAGAACTTTCAACACTATGTTGAGTAGGAATGGTAAGAGACGGCATCCTTTTGTTGTGCCGGTTTTCCAAGGAACTCTTCCAGCTTTTGCCCATTTAGTATGATTTGGCTGTGTGTTTGTCATCAGTAGGTCTTATTATTTTGAGATACGTTCCATCAATACCTAGTTTATTGAGAGTTTTTAGCGTGAAGGGCTGTTGAATTTTGTTGAAGGCCTTTTGGCATCTATTGAGATAATCATGCGGTTTTTGTCATTTCTTCTGTTTATGTGATGGATTATGTTTATTGATTTGCATATGTTGTACCAGTCTTGCATCCTAGGGATGAAACAGATTTGATCATGGTGGATACACTTTTTGATGTGCTGCTGGATTCGGTTTGCAGTATCTTATTGAGAATTTTTGCATCGATGTTCATCAGGGATATTGAACTAAAATGCTCTTTTTTTTGGTTGTGTCTCTGCCAGGTTTTGGTATCAGGATGACGCTGGCCTCATAAAATGAGTTAGGGAGGATTCCCTCTTTTTCTATTGATTGGAATAATTTCAGAAGGAATGGTACCAGCTTCTCTTTGTACCTCTGGTAGAATTCGACTGTGACTCCATCTGGTCATGGATGCTTTTTGGTTGGTAGGCTGTTAATTATTTCCTCCATTTCAGAGCCTGTTATTGGTCTATTCAGAGATTCAACTTCTTCCTGGTTTAGTCTTGGGAGGGTGTATGTGTCCAGGAATTTATCCATTTCTTCAGGATTTTCTAGTTTATTTGCGTAGAGGTGCTTATAGTATTCTCTGACAGTAGTTTGTATTTCTGTGGGATTGGTGCTGATATCCCCTTTAACATTTTTTATTGTGTCTATTTGATTCTTTTTTTCTTCTTTATTAGTCTTGCTAGCAGTCTATCAATCTTGTTGATCTTTTCAAAAAACCAGTTCCTGGATTCACTGATTTTTTGAAGAGTATTTTGTGTCTCTATCTCTTTCAGTTCTGCTCTGATCTTAGTTATTTCTTGCCTACTGCTAGCTTTTGAATTTGTTTTCTCTTGCTTCTCTAGTTCTTTTAATTGTGATGTTAGGGCATCGACTTTAGATCTTTCCTGCTTTCTCCTGTGGGCATTTAGTGCTATAAATTTCCTTCCACACACTGCTGATAATGTGTCCGAGATTCCAGCACATTGTATCTTTGTTCTCATTGGTTTCAAAGAACTTATTTATTTCTGCCTTCATTTTGTTATCTACCTAGTAGTCATTCAGGAGCAGGTTATTCAGTTTCATGTAGTTGTGCAATTTCCAGTGAGTTTCTTAATCCTGAGTTCTAATTTGATTGCACTGTGGTCTGAGAGACAGTTTGTTGTGATTTCTGTGCTTTTACGTTTGCTGAGGAGTGCTTTACATTCAATTATGTGGTCAATTTTAGAATAAGTGCTATGTGGTGCTAAGAAGAATGTATATTCTGTTGATTTGGTGTAGAGAGTTCTGTAGATGTCTATTAGGTTCATTTGGTCCAGAACTGAGTTCAAATCCTGGTTATCTTTGTTAATCTTCTGTCTCACTGATCTGTCTAATATTGACAGTGGGGTGTTAAAGTCTCCCATTATTATTGTGTGGCAGTCTAAGTCTCTTTGTAAGTCTCTAAGGACTTGCTTTATGAATCTGAGTGCTGCTGTATTAGGTGCATATATATTTAGGATAGTTAGCTTTTCTTGTTGAATTGATCCTTTTAGCATTATGTAATGGCCTTCTTTGTCTCTTTTGATCTTTGCTGGTTTAAAGTCTGTTTTATCAGAGACTAGTATTGCAACCCCTGCTTTTTTTTTTTTTTTTTTTTTTCCTTTCCATTTGCTTGGTAGATCTTCCTCCATCCCTTTATTTTGAGCCTATGTGTGTCTCTGTACATGAGATGGGTCTCCTGAATACAACACACTGATGGGTCTTGATTCCTTATTCAATTTGCCAGTCTGTGTCTTTCAATTGGGGCGTTTAGCCTATTTACTTTTCAGGTTAATATTGTTATGTGTGAATTTTATCCATCACTATGACGTTAGCTGGTTATTGTGCCTGCTAATTGATGCAGTTTCTTCATAGCATCAATGGTCTTTACAATCTGGCATGTTTTTGCAGTGGCTGGTATGGTTTGTCCCTTTCCATGTTTAGTGCTTCATTCAGGAACTCTTGTAAGGCAGGCCTAATAGTGACAAAATCTCTCAGAATTGGCTTATCTGTAAAGGATTTTATTTCTCCTTCACTTATGAAGCTTAGTTTGGCTAGATATGAAATTCTGGGTTGAAAATTATTTTCTTTAAGAATGTTGAATATTGGACTTCACTCTCTTCTGGCTTGTATGGTTCCTGCTGAGAGGTCCACTGTTAGTCTGATGGGTTTCCCTTTGTGGATAACCTGACCTTTCTCTTTGGCTGCCCTTAACATTTTTTGCTTCATTTCAACCTTGGTGAATCTGACAATTATGTGTCTTGGGGTTTCTTTTCTTGAGGAATATCTTTGTGGTGTTCTCTGTATTTCCTGAATTTGAATGTTGGCCTGCCTTGCTAGGTTGGGGAAGTTCTCCTGGATAATACCCTTAAGAGCTTTTCCAACTTGGTTCCATTCTCCCCATCACTTTCAGGTACATCAATCCAATATAGATTTGGTCTTTTCACATAGTCCCATATTTCTTGGAAGCTTTGTTCATTTCTTGTTTCTCTTTTTTTTCTAAACTTGTCTTTTCACTTTATTTCAATAATTCAATCTTTAATCATGGATATCCTTTCTTCTACTTAATTGAATTGGCTATTGAAGCTTGTGCATGAGTCACAAAGTTCTCATGCCATGGTTGTCAGCTCCATCAGGTCATTTAAACTCTTCTCTACACTGTTTATTCTAGTTAGCCATTTGTCTAACCTTTTTTCAAGTTTTTAGCTTCCTTGCGATGGGTTAGAACATGCTCCTTTAGCTTGGAGCAGTTTGTTATTACTGACCTTCTGAAACCTACTTTCGTCAACTTGTCAAAGTCATTCTTCATCCAGCTTTGTTCTGTTGCTGGAGAGGAGCTGTGATCCTTTGGAGAAGATGAGGCACTCTGATTTTTAGAATTTTCAGCTTTTCTGCTCTTGTTTCTCCCCATCTTTGTGGTTTTATCTACCTTTGGTCTTCAATGTTGGTGACCTACAGATGTGGTTTTGGTGTGGATGTCCTTTTTGTTTATGTTGATATTATTCCTTTCTGTTTGCTATTTTTCCTTCTAACAGTCAGGTCCCTCAGCTGCAGGTCTGTTGGAGTTTGCTGAAGGTCCACTCCAGACCCTGTTTGCCTGCATATCACCAGCAGAGGCTGCAGAACAGCAAATATTACAGAACAGCAAATATTGCTGCCTGATCCTTCTCTGAAAGCTCTGTCCCAGAGGGGCACCTGCCTGTAAGAGGTGTCTGTCGGCCCCTGCTGGGAGGTGTCACCCAGTTAGGCACCCCAGAAGTCAGGGACCCACTTGAGGAGGCAGTCTGTCTTTTCTCAGAGCTCAAATGCCATGCTGGGAGAACCACTGCTCTCTTCAGAGCTGTCAGACAGGGACGTTTAAATCTGCAGAAGTTTCTGCTGCCTTTCTTCACCTATGCCCTTTCCACAGAGGTGGAGTCTTTAAAGGCAGTAGGCCCTGCTGAGCTGCGGTGGGCTCCACACAGTCTGAGCTTCCTGGCAGCTTTGTTTACTTACTCAAGCCTCAGCAATGGCAGACACCTCTCCCCCAACCAGTATGCAGCCTCACAGGTTGATCTCAGACTGCTGTACCAGCAATGAGCAAGGCTCTGTGGGCATATAACCTGCTGAATCAGGCATAGGAGAGGATCTCCTAGTTCGCCAATTGCTAAGACCATGGGAAAAATGCCATATTTGGGCGAGTGTCCTGTTTTTCCAGGTACAGTCTGTCGTGGTTTCCCTTGGCTAGGAAAGGGAAATCTCCTGACCCTTTGCATTTCATGGGTGAGGTGACACCCCACTCAGCTTCAGCTCACCCTCCGTGGGCTGCACCCACTGTCCAACCAGTCCCAATGAGATGAACCATGTACCACAGTTGGAAATGCAGAAATCACCTGTTTTCTGTGTCAGTCATGCTGGGAGCTGCAGACTGGAGCTGCTCCTATTTGTCCATCTTGGAACTCAGCTCTCTACAGCAAACTTTAAATGAAGTAATTAAAATTTAGTTTATATTGAATTACATCCCATAGAATATTCTTTGGAAATGAAAGAATAGAGTTACAAGTTTTCCCTTTGACTGTGAAACTATCTAGTAGGCCAATATGAAATATATTCAAATCCATATTTGAAGGAAGGCAGCCTCAATTTTTTGTTAAAGTATTTTGATATTTGGTCATATAAAATTTGGGGGGTCATAAACTTTCTGAGACAGTGATTTGTTTCTTCTTTCTTCCTTTTTCTTTTGTTTTTTTAAAAGAAAAAAATACAGGACATTTTATAGTTCTCTTCCCTTAGTCCGGGATTATTTTCAACAGCCAAAAACTGAAGAAAATGAAAAAAAATGTTTCTTAGCTGGTGAACAGGTATGCTAATTGTGTTACATCCATCCATACAAAGGAATACCACTTAGCAATAAAATGAATGAATTACTGATATATGCAACAACATGAGTGAAGCTCAAGAGAGCATATGAGATAGAAAAAAAAAATACATTATGGCTGGGCACGGGGGCTCATGCCTGTAATCCTAACACTTTGGGAGGCTGAGGAAGGCGAATCATGAGCTCGGGAGATTGAGACCATCCTGGCTAACATGCTGAAACCTCTTCTCTACTAAAAATACAAACAATTATCCAGGTGTGGTGGTAGGTGCCTGTAGTCCCAGCTACTCGGGAGGCTGAGGCAGGAGAATGGCTTGAACCCAGGAGACGGAGCTTGCAGTGAGCCGAGATCATGCCACAGCACTCCAGCCTGGGTGACAAAGCAAGACTCCATCTCAAAAAAAACCTTTTTTTTTTTTTTTAAGAAATAGTGGATTCCGCAGGGGGCAGAGCAAGATGGCCGAATAGGAACAGCTTCAGTCTCCATCTCCCAGCGTGAGTGACACAGAAGACCGGTGATTTCTGCATTTTCAACTGAGGTACTGGGGTTATCTCACTCGGGAGTGCCAGACAATCCATGCGGGTCAGCAACTGCAGCCTGACCAGCGAGAGCTGAAGCAGGGCGAGGCATCGCCTCACCTGGGAAGCGCAAGGGGGAAGGGAGTCCCTTTTCCTAGCCAGGGGAACTGAGACACACAACACCTGGAAAATCGGGTAACTCTCACCCCAATACTGCGCTGTAACACCGGCACACCGGAGATTATATCCCACACCTGGCCGGGAGGGTCCCACGCCCACGGAGCCTCCCTCCTTGCTAACACAGCAGTCTGCGGCAATCTACATCTGATTGGGGTGCCTGAAAGTGAGGGGGAAAATGGAACCAAATTGGAAAACACTCTACAGGATATCATCCAGGAGAACTTCCCCAACCTAGCAGGGCAGGCCAACATTCAAATTCAGGAAATACAGAGAACGCCACAAAGATACTCGTCCAGAAGAGCAACTCCAAGACATAATTGCCAGATTCACCAAAGTTGAAATGAAGGAAAAAATCTTAAGGGCAGCCAGAGAGAAAGGTCGGGTTACCCACAAAGGGAAGCCCATCAGACTGACAGCAGATCTCTCGGCAGAAACTCTACTAGCCAGAAGAGAGTGGGGGCCAATATTCAACGTTCTTAAAGCAAAGAATTTTCAACCCAGAATTTCATATCCAGCCAAACTAAGTTTCATAAGTGAAGGAGAAATAAAATTCTTTACAGATAAGCAAATGCTTAGAGATTTTGTCACCACCAGGCCTGCCTTACAAGAGACCCTGAAGGAAGCCCTAAACATGGAAAGGAACAACCAGTACCAGCCATTGCAAAAACATGCCAAAATGTAAAGACCATCGAGCCTAGGAAGAAACTGCATCAACTAATGAGCAAAATAACCAGTTAATATCATAATGGCAGGATCAAGTTCACACATAACAATATTAACCTTAAATGTAAATGGACTACATGCTCCAATTAAAAGACACAGACTGCCAAACTGGATAAAGAGTCAAGACCCATCAGTCTGCTGTCTTCAGGAGACCCATCTCACATGCAGAGACATACATAGGCTCAAAATAAAGGGATGGAGGAAGATCTACCAAGCAAATGGAGAACAAAAAAA
>NC_045438.1:6757315-6898489 GCF_002776525.5 Piliocolobus tephrosceles | reverse complement strand
ATATGAACAGACATTTCTCAAAAGAAGACATTCATACAGCCAACAGACACATGAAAAAATGCTCATCATCACTGGCCATCAGAGAAATGCAAATCAAAACCAGAATGAGATACCATCTCACACCAGTTAGAATGGCAATCATTCAAAAGTCAGGAAACAACAGGTGCTGGAGAGGATGTGGAGAAATAGGAACACTTTTACACTGTTGGTGGGACTGTAAACTAGTTCAACCATTATGGAAAACAGTATGGCGATTCCTCAAGGATCTAGAACTAGATGTACCATATGACCCAGCCATCCCACTACTGGGTATATACCCAAAGGATTATAAATTATGCTACTACAAAGACACATGCACACGTATCTTTATTGTGGCACTATTCACAATAGCAAAGACTTGGAATCAACCCAAATGTCCATCGGTGACAGACTGGATTAAGAAAATGTGGCACATATACACCATGGAATACTATGCAGCCATAAAAAAGGATGAGTTTGCGTCCTTTGTAGGGACATGGATGCAGCTGGAAACCATCATTCTTAGCAAATTATCACAAGAAGAGAAAACCAAACACCGCATGTTGTTCTCACTCATAGGTGGGAACTGAACAATGAGCTCACTTGGACTCGGGAAGGGGAACATCACACACTGGGGCCTATCATGGGGAGGGGGGAGGGGGGAGGGATTGCACTGGGGAGTTATACCTGATATAAATGATGAATTGATGGGTGCTGACGAGTTGATGGGTGCAGCACACCAACATGGCACATGTATACATATGTAACAAACCTGCACGTTATGCACATGTACCCTAGAACTTAAAGTATAATAAAAAAAAAAAAAAGAAAAAGAAAAAAAATAGGATCACAGGTCACTGTGATAATTCAGATTTTAAAAAGCAAAAAAAAAAAAAAAAGTAATATTCCATGTGTATGTAAGTTTTGCATATTTTATTCAGGAATACCATTCTTGTACTTTAGCCCTTCAATGGTAATTTCCGAGATTTCAGCTCCTCTCATTCGACAGCTATTCACAAATTGCTTGAAATCTCATGAGTATCAACAACAAATAAAGAAATATGGTAAAACTGAGAAATATCAGGAGGTCAAAGATAAAGTGAAGACATTTTTCTTTACAAGCCTGAAAGAAGTACTTCGTTCAATTCTCCTTGTGGCATTGAAAGATCAGGAGTCATTCCTACGTCCTTTTCCTGTGGCTTGGTTATATCAGCTGGAGCCCTCACTAGCCTGGAAGGGACCTCGAGAAGACATATATGCTTGCCTGATAGTTTCAAGCAAGGTTTTACCCAATATAGCAACACAGGCATCTGGGCAGTGCTTGTAAAACTGAAATAAACATTTGTCGATCAAACCCAAAGTTTGCCCTAAAGGACTACATTTTTTAGTATTATTTCATTTCTAGCAAAACCTCTACCTTGGGATCATGTCTAGAGGCCTAAACAAGGGCCAAGTCAATTTCCTTTTGTAACTTTGGCTGACTTTCATCATGCATCATGTCTTCTCCTAAGTTGTTTACCCTGAGTTATCATTTATTGTAACCATCTAAAAAATTACTCCTAATGCTACTCAGATGTTTGGTTCTACCGATCAACATCAAAAATGAAATTCCGAATGGAATAATTTTCTTATTTTGTCATTCCCATTGGATCCACCAGCCACAGGAGACAATGTGTTGGTATTTGGGTGCCAGAGTAGACAAGAAAGGGAAAGAACCTATATTTGCTTTGGAAAATTATTCATCCTTTTACACATCATGGACTCTGACTGCATATCTCTTAATGAAATGTTTCTAAACCTAACCAAACTGCCAGAAAGAAATTTGTAATAAAACCTTGCCTTTTGTATCAAAAAAAAAAAAAAAGAAAGAAATAGTGGATTCCAAATGTAGTGAGAAACTTCACCTACATTTCCAAAAAGTCCAGTTTATCTCAATCAGAATACTACGAAATAAACCATACTAAAGCACAACACAGACAAATTGCTTAATATAAAGGTAAAGAGAAAACCTTAAAAGTATCCAGATTAAAATGACACATTGTATGCATGGTTACCATGTACAAGACCAAAGATAAAATGTAAAGAAACTTCGCATCGTAAACAATGTAGATGTAAAGACAATGGTTTAGTAACATTAAAAAGCATTAACAGAAGAAAAAAACATTTTCACCATTTTATATCTAGCAGAATTATCTGTCAAAAGCGAATTTGTTATATTTTTAAAAAACTGATAGAATTTATTTAGCAGACTTTCAGTATAAGACATGCTAAAGGAAGTTTTTCAGGCGACAGGGCATAATTCCAAATAGAAACTCAGATCTACAGGAAGGAATGAAATTGCCAGAAATAGTGTGTGTATAAATATTAAAGACTATGAACAACCATAAACTGTTTAACAAAGCAAGCAAGAAGCAACAAATCTATCCAAGACCCTCTACAGTGGTTCTAATATTCGTATCTTTTGCAGAGCATATTTTTCTTTAGCCGAATACATTCACTTAAATATAAACCTTAAAACTCAATAAGCCTTTATCAGTCTCTTATTATCTGATTCCACTAACTTTCTTGAGTGAATAGTGAAAGATGAAAATAGTCGTTTCATTTTAATTTACTATATATTTAATTATTACTACTATTATTATATCCAGAATTTCCTAGGAAATTATTTAAAAATAATTTTGTTTCCATTAGCTTTTTAGGATAGTCTGTGCATCTAAGACAATGGTATTAAAAATCTTACATTTTATTTATGAAATTTTCATGGGAATTGAAATGTCTAAAAGAAATAGTTCAATATCAGTATTCATTCCACTGTAAATCAAATATAGAAAGTATATAAAGAGCTATTAAGATATGTAAAATATACAGTTAATAGATTGCATAATTCATCATATATCATCATTTTCTTTAGTCAGAAAATTTCTACAAGTATTAGGGACTCATTTCTAAAGACTAATTTAGCCTAAAGAGATTGACTAGCCCCTAAGCTCACTTTAAAAAAAAATAAAGATTGCCACCTGAATGTGTCTTATTGTGAAGGATTGGCCTAAGTTTTAACAACAAGCATTCAATGGTATTATATTTAGACTAAAAGAAATCATTTTTGACCAGGCACGGTGACTCATGCCTGTAGTCCCAGCACTTTGGGAGGCCGAGGTGGGTGGAACATGAGGTCAGGAGTTCAAGACCAGCCTGGCCAACATGGTGAAACCCCATCTCTACTAAAAATATAAAAATTAGTTGGCTGTGGTGGCAGGCGCCTGTAATCCCAGCTGCTCGGGAGGCTGAGGCAGGAGAATCACTTGAGCTCAGGAGGCGGAGGTTGCAGTGAGCCGAGATCACACCATTGCACTCCAGCCTAGGTGACGGAGCAAGACTCCACCTCAAGAAAAGAAAAAAGAAAAAAGAAATCATTTTTTTCTCTACTATAATTCAAACTACTCCTCGTCCCCGTGTTTCTTTTGAAAATATTCAAAGTTTTTGTGAATTTTTTTCTACATAAACATCATGATATTAACAGTAATTTTTATAACCCAATTTTTATCTAAGTGTATTAAAATTTAATGTAGTTTGGCAATGGCAATTCTAGAAAAAACATCATCTACATAAAACATGAGGCAGCATGAAGCAGAGTTATTCAGAGGACATTCAGACTTCCACTGTCAATGTTCACAATTTATTTCTATGCCATGAAAACATGTACACACATACTTAGAAAAATATGCTAGTTTACAGCTCAGAGTTAAGGGCAGTTTCGTTGTCTCAGTGCTGGATCACACACATCTTTCTCCTCTTTAGGTGCTTCCCACTGTTCAGATCTCAGATACAGAGGGATATATCATTATAGAGCTTGTCAAATCTGACACTCCTTATTCAAAGGCAGACCAGAATTGTCATGAATCTCAAAACATAACATCTTATTTATATGTTTTGTATAGAGGTATCATAACATTAAAATAATGTTTATATTATTAAATGTGGGTCCAATGAATTTAGCCATAACACACACCTACAGGGAATTTGTAATGTGCTATATTAACGTTATTATGATCAGCCATCAACTTCCACTTATTTTATTCTCAGCAATTTAGATGTGAAAAAGATGATGCTAACTTTAGGGAATTCAACTTTTATTTTAAGATCTAGAATGTGGAAAAACAGAAAGGAGTGAAAGGTAGGAGTGGACAAGTCAATGCTTGACAATAAGAAACCTTTTAAATCCTGCTAGGGTCCAGTGAATCTTGCAATTACATAAATAGAAAAGGACAGATAAATGAATGAATTTATCCACATGCCTATAGCACCAGAACTACTAGGAATTACTTGTTTCTCCCCTCTGAGATTAACAGTAAGAAACACAAATTCAAACTCTTCTAAGTATGCTCAGCTGAGTTATTTTATTTACTTATTATTGTTTGATTGTTAGTTGGTTGGAAAGTTTATTGGGTTGGTGTTTATTACTTTCTTTTTAAATAAAACTGTTATCCATATTGGAAATCAGTCACTTTCACAAGTGCGATTCACTTTCTTACCATATAGGTTACTTATGTGTATCATAAACCTAATTCTTAGCTATTAGTGAATGAAATGAGTCATGAGCAAAGAGTGGCTTACATCTTTTACTTTATTCCCACCGATTAATTTCCCAAATTCAGAAATATATAGATAAGAAAAAAAAATTCAAAGCAGTATAATCTGTTTGGTTCACCTAACTCACTCAACCCTATGCTAGAGCCAAGCCTCACTACCTTACTTAGGAGTTAACTAGTACGGAAAACAGGCAGTAGTCATTTTTATGCACTAAAAACTTCAGTAGAATTCCTTACAGAGATATCCAACATTTTGGATTCATTATTCAGTTGCGATGGCGATTAATTGAAACTCTCTTATTTTCCAAATTTGCCATAAACTCTTTAGTGAACACCTGGATCAAAGTAAATTACTGTTCTTCCCTTATCTTCTGCTGCTTTATCAGGGTTACCTGGAGCCAGGCTGGAGGGAGAGATTCATACTTGCTTAAATTCATACTTGCTTAAATAGCACTTAGGAAGTGCTCTCTTACCATTTAGGAAGTTTAGCCCAAGCCTGTATTTCTAGAAAATTTACTACTATTATCTGCAGAGAAATAGATCCTTGCAATATAAAGCCGATAGTTACAATTTGCATAAGAAAACATTGTAATGTCAAAATGGAGTTTCAGCTTGGAATGAAAAAAGATACCATTGGGGCATGACAGTAATGATCATTTATTCTACAAGTCTCAAGAGGACCTCCCTGGTGAGAACCCATGCTGATATTCTGTATCAGCTTACCTTGTACAAGTGGATATTAACTGCACACAAAGTGGAAGCCAATTTTATTGTAAATTTTCTCATTGCTGAGATTGACTCACAAGAGGCTCATTTCCGTGCATCCCAAAGGATGGCAGTCATGCAGCGTTGTTTAAGCAAACTCATTACTGTTCAAGCAATGCCACATAAACCTTCCATCTAAAACAATAGATTATATAGTATAAACATGCTTCTTTAAACAAATACTCTAAAGCCAGGGGAAGCTATAGCTACAGCAGGAATCTAGACATTTCTTATTAAGACAATAAACATAGGTATCAAAACAGACTTTTTTTTGCTCTCTCTATTTTTTTTAGTGGATACGATGTGATAAATGATTTATGTTTATAATCTCATAATTGGTACCCGGACAGAATTGTCACATGAACTGAGTCTCTCTGACTCTAAGTTCTGGACTCTTGTTCACGTGTACTGCAATCCCTGTAGCTCTATGAGTTTTTAGGCCAATACTAAGAATTTTTGGACTGCTGCTTCCATATTATCTAGAAGTTAACCCCATCCCAAATTTAGAATTCTTCGTGCTTCTACTTACTGGAAATTTGTAAAGCATGAAAGTTTAGTAACAATTCATGTTGATGGTTTTAGAAATATATTATTCCCTGGCTGACCTAATAATGATGATGTCCGGTGTCTGGACCTGACCAACTTGGAACTATCAAAAGGCCAAATTCTGTTGTCTCAACCAAGAAAACCTATGCTTTTGTTTCTTTCCAAGAGTGAACCTGGACCATACTTTATGCCCTTAGGCTCTGAACTCAGGTTACCTGGGTTAGAAACTTGTCTCCATCATTTATTAGCTGTGTAAGTTTCAGCAAGTTATAAACTTCAGCTCCACATCTGTAAAATGGTGACTGTCAAAGTAAAGTTGCATCGATGGAGTTAAGCAAAGAAGATGTTATTCAAGACTACTAAAATAGAAGAAATCATTTAAGGTTAATTCCTCTGAAACAGGTAGGGAATTTTTAAACCCTGAGGTGAGCAGGTGGAAAAGTGCTGGAGGAAACTGGGGAGGTTGGTTAATGTGATAAGACCATCTGCGTTTGTTAACTGGCACGTGAAAATTAGGTACCCACCATCCCACAGAGACTAGGAGATAGAGGCAATATCTCCTTCCCTAATTACATTTCAAAAGGTTAGCTCCCACATCCTGGAGAAGACATTCTGGGGTTATAAAACTGGCAAGAGGCTGGGAGAAGATTTATATCTGAAAGAGGCAGAAAATGATTCTACAATTTAAAGTTTTAAATGCTCAAAAAAAGGGGGGGGAGGGGACAGTGGGGGCTTAGAGTCGGAAAGAAGCCTGTCTACAGTTTTGTCAAGCTGAGGGAAAAGTTAAAGCTGTCTTGATCAGGAGATAATAGTCATAACTTCCATGGTTGCTGGGAGGATTGAGACTGATAATGCCTCTTGACCTGTATCACCACTGTGGTTGGTATAGGGTGAGTACTCAACATGTAGTAGTGGGTATTAACTTATCCCCATATTAATCTCTGCTTCCTAACAACTGACTACTCCTCATACTCCTCCCCTTGCTAGCAATCACACAGTTTGGACATTTCACTGCACCCTGTATCCTCATCACCTGCACAGGTCAATTTTACAGCATTCTCTCTGGCTGTCTCCTGAAACGATCTAGTCCAGAGGTTTTTAAACAGTCTCAGTTCATGGTGCCTTTAATGTCTGAATATTTTTTCACCGCCAAATCTAAAAGAAAGGAAGTACTTAACAATTCTCTTTATGAATCAGTTAGGTTCAAACAACTTAATAAATGGATTGGTTGGTACTAACAATTTAGTAGCTGTTTGAAAAAATAATGGAAATAAATCTAAAAGATAACATTTTTGGCCCGGCACAGTGGCTTACGCCTGTAATCCCAGCACTTTGGGAGGCCGAAGGGGGCGGATCACGAGGTCAGGAGATCGAAACCATCCTGGCTAACACGGTGAAACTCCATCTCTACTAAAAATACAAAAAACAAAAAATTAGCCCGGCGTGGTGGCGGGCACCTGTAGTCTCAGCTACTTGGGAGACTGAGGCAGGAGAATGGCATGAACCTGGGAGGCGGAGCTTGCAGTGAGCCGAGATCGCGCCACTGCACTCCAGCCTGGGAGACAGAGCCAGACTCTCTGTCTCAAAAAAAAAAAAAAAAAAAAAACATTTTTATACAATCTTAACCACAGTTACTTGCTAATGGAACGAGTGCCTATGCTACTCTGTGCAGCTTCTCAAACCTTGGCGTCATGGTGTATAAGTCTACCTTTATTTGTTAATTCTGCATTGATTTTTAGTAATATTTGATTTTTATCACAACCACTGAAAACACAAAAATATGACATCATTGAAAGGAATGGAGTACAATCTAAGGTTAAATGTGTGAACTATCTCAAGCTAGTAGTTTATTCTGTGCCCTACAGAAACCGCTGTGTTTCCCTCAAACATTGAAAACACTGTAGAGGAGTCCTTGATGGTACTCCAGGGCATGTGAGCACTTAGTTTGGGAAATGCCAAACAGGCATGCCAAAGGTACCAGGAGTAACCTTTAAATCTTTCTCCCAAACTTTTCATATCCAACCAACAATAAAAATATGTCTATCCTGCCATTTTAATGTCTTACGTATTTATTCTTTCTTCTCTATGCCTACTGCCAGTCTATTCCTTCATCCTCTCTCAGTTGGAAAGCTGATCAAACAGTTCAACTTCTACCCTGATGTGATAGCTAATATTATGTGTCAACTTGATTGGATCAAAGGATGCCTAGACGGCTGGTGAAGTATTGTTTCTGGATGTGTCTGCGGGGGTGATGCCAGAGAAGACTGATATTTGAGTTGGTGGACTCTAAGAGGAAGACCCACCCCAATGTGGGCGGGCACCATCCAACTGGCTGCCAGCAGGGTAAGAACAAAGCAGCCAGAAGAAGAGAGATAAGCAGCTTGCAGCATCTCTTGCTGTCTCTCTTCCCTTGCTACAAGTTTTTCTTCCTCTCTCCTGTCCATGGACATTAGACTCCAGGTTCTACAGCCTTTGGACTCCGGGTCTACCCTGGGGCTCTCCTGCCGTCAGCATCAGACTGAGGGTTGCGCTGTCAGCTTTCCTGGTTTTGAGGCTTTCAGACTTAGACTGAGCCTCTATTGGCTTCTCTTTTTCCCCAGCTTGCAGATGGCCTATCGTGGGAATTTGCCTCGTAATCATATGGGCCAATTCTCTCTAATAAACTCCCTTTTATGTATGCATATATCCTATTGGATCTGTCTCTCTGGAGAACCCTAATATACTCAGTTTTCCCTCCTCCAACTTATTTTCCATCTTTCTGCCAGTACCAGACTTTTAATTTAAAAATCCCAATCTATCTTTGTTTTACTTGCATGACATTCTTCAGTGGCTCCTTTGATATCATGATCTGACCCCTGTGAATTCTCAGCACTCTCCATGTCCTTAACCTCTGTCCAGCTGTAGTCAGCTGCATCCATGCCACATATTCTTTCTTACTTCGTTGACACTTGTTGCTGCTGTATCTTACTTGAAGCCTTTCTAGCCCTTTATTCACCTGGTGAATGGCTACATAATTGTCAAATATTACTCCAAAGGTCACTTTTTTCTCATGTTCTTACAGTGTCTCACTTGTCTGTACCAACATCACTCCGTGAATACCTTCATAAACGCACTTTTCAAAACGTGATAGTGCTTAGACCAATAGCCATCACTTACTGGAAACTTCACTAATATTAAGTTGATGAAATAGTATGAAAAATATATGTCAGTTTAGACAATAGATAAGTGTTATGTAAAGGCACCCTGTTCTATCTCCTTTTTGAGAACCTAGACTAGAATGAAGCTGTCTTTGAACCTGTTTCCAGACAGGCTGACTAATTCTTTTTAGAGAAAACTACCCTGATACATTTTAAAGAAACCCTATAAAACCTGGAAATATGGTGCATCCTTTAAAAAGAAATTTAGATTACATACGGGAGCCCACAATTCAAGCTTGACCCCTGTTCTCATCTTGCCATACCCTGCCTATGCCAGCAATAAACCAAAGCAGCCCAGTACTTCTGCAATAGAGCCCCAGTAGAGTCTCTGACAACCCCTTGAACAATGGCTTCAAACCACCAGGATGAAAGTCCTAGCAGTGCCATCTGGGAATCTCTCCTTCTGTATTGTGGCCTATAATGACTGGCAAAATCCAGAAATCGGTGAATAAGGAACTTAGAAAAACACAAGAAGCTAGGCTTTCAGAGACTACAAGAGCAAAAACCCATCTTAACCGAGTCTGCCTTGCATAGGGTTCAGAAAATCGCTGGGCATTTTAAAGGAAATTCTGCCCTTTGAGGCTAGGTAGAATGTCAAAGCAATGAACTCCTATTCATTCGTATACAATCCACTCAACCAGATAACTGTGAAACATCCTTACTTCCTTACTTCTGGGAATAGGGCCTCCGGCAAGTCATGATCCACTATCACATAGACCACATCTTTGATGGTCTCAAACTCCTTACTACCATCATCTTGGTAGATAAATTGAATTATAAAATATTTATGTCATAAAAGAGTTTAATGATTTATTTACCCTGTCAGTTAAAGCCTTAGTATTCTTCACATGAGAAAAGAGGAATGAGCTTTGTAGAGCATCTGCAAAATCACCACTGGAATTTATCCCTGATACCTCTAAATCCCAGCCTGTTTAATTATTTACAAGATGTCCAGATTATTCTCAATTGTGGATTTTCAAAAAATAAATGAGAGGGTTTAAATAGAAAAACACCTTCCACTTATAATTAGGCAAATCAGAGGTCCAATTAGGGACTTCGACTCTTCACGTAAGTCGCTAATGGAGTTCCCATATGATATGGTTTGGATGTTTCTTCCAGCCAAATCTCATATTGAAATGTGATTTCCAGTGTTGGAGGTAGGGCCTGGTGGGAGATATTGGGTCATGAGAGCAGATCTCTCATGAATTGCTTAGCACCGTCTCCTTGCTGATTGGTGAATTCTTGCTTAGTTAGTTTACAGTCTTGAGATCTGGTTGTTTAACAGAGTCTGAACCTTCCCCAGTTCTCTCTTTCTTACTCCCTCTCACCATGTGATATGCCTGTACCCTCTGTACCCTCTTCACCTTCCCTCATGATGGGCAGCAGCAGATGCTGGCACCATGCTTCCTACATGGGCTACAGAACTGTAAGTCAATTAAATCTCTTTTCTTTATAAATTACTCAGCCTCAGGTATTTCTTTATAGCAATTCAAGAACAGAATAATATGTCATATATCTATGAATGAGAGTTTTCATAATTCAGTGAAAAAAAAGGGAAAACTAACCACTTAGCCACAAATCAGGGGATGCTTATAGCAGTACTGTCTTCACATTTTGAAAGCATCTGCTTTGCTGGAATACAGTTGTGAACTCACTGGTAGTACTCCTCCGAAAACTAATAAGATTCAGCAGATTTACAGCTTTGTGAACAGGTAATTACTAGTTTTACAGGTTGGTGTTTGATTTCCTCAATATCTCTTCTCAAATTCTCCCTCCAAAGGATATTTAACAAAATAAAGGAAAGTTTTGGATTGAAGAGATGTACAAAAGTCTGGAACAACACTTCACCTAGATCTTTACTGCTGTACAGACAACCAAGTGGAACATGTGAGCATGAAAGCCTAGTTATAAGTGCTGCATCTCACAAAAATGATTAAAAGCCCCAAGTCCAAAGGGTTATCAGGTCATTTACTCATTTGATTTGCCAGTATTTAAGGGCCTTCTCTGTGCAAGATGTTGTGGATACAAAAAACATAAGGTCTCAGTTCTTAACAAGCTTATATTGTAATGGGCGGTTGATCGGTACCACCTTACATATGAGCCCCGTACTTCTGATGGAACTGCATGTAACAAGCATAAAAACAATTCATGCTTTAAGGATTTTGACTCTCAGGTTTTGGTGTTCAGTATCAACTCAGAACAACCTATAACCCCAAACATGATTCTCAGATTATAGGGAAACACTTTTTCACATCTTACGCTCTGTCTTCAAAACCAAAGGCACCATGTCTGAATGCTGTGAAGGTTTGTGTGTTATGTTGCTGACGTTGTCAAAGGATGCTGACAATGCTTTAGAGTATGGAGAACATTTGAACAGCATATGCACTTAGGTAAGAGAAAAGCAAACTTAGTTAAATTGCAAAATCCTTTCTTTCAGATAGCATGATTCCTTGGTCTCTAATATAACAGAATCATTCCTAGATGAGCTGAGCACTCATTTCCTTGCTGAAGATCTGTTTCAATTCATGTTTCCAAAGGTACTCAGAATTAGTGCTGTTTCCAAGTTCCCTTGTCAGCTGAGGAGTATTTAGCATTGTTTAAAAAGTCTTTCACTCTTAAATATATGTCTGTGTAAGCCTAAATGTGACATGCTTGGAGTATGTTTTATATTTTTTACATTAGCAAGGAGATGGACATTGAACATGAGAATTTCTAAGTTTTCTTTCCACAAAAATATCTCATAAGATTTCAGATATTTTAAAAATTAAACTGAAAATGTAGCTAAATTTAAATAACTCAACTTTAACTTTTGTTATTTATTAATTATTGGATTCTGCATTTATTAGATATTGCTGAAATATCTTAGAAGAAAAGTAAGTTTGAATATATGTGAAAATGGTTTAAATTTTTCAAGTTTTTGTACTAACATTACTTCTATAAAAGTATATTCAAAACTTGTTCACTTTAAATATAAATAATTTTTAACCATTTATATCATCAGTAGAACACAAGTTATTTGAAATCTTCATTAAGTAATCAGTGATTTTGCTGAAATAAAAAGGAAAATTAATTTTAAAGAATAAATAAGACTTTAAGGAATTATATGCATCTCGATTTAGCTAAAAATTGCAGACTCATCAGCAGAAAATAAGACATATATAATAAAAATTCAATTTTGATTTCTAAACACGTTTCAATGTTTGGTAATATAATCACAGTATTTTGATTTTTAAAAAAAATCATTATGAAAGCAAGAAGTTATAACATTTTACTCAACATTTCATTCAATTTTTAGCTATGAATGTTTGGCATATAGTACGTGGGTTTCCATTTGCATTCTGGTCCTGGAATGTCAGTGATATGATGTGTATTAGTCTGTTTTTACACTGCTGATAAAGACGTACCAGAGACTGAGCAATTTACAAAAGAAAGAGGCTTAACTGGATTCATGATTCCATGTGACTGGGGAGGCCTCACAATCACGGTAGAAGGCAAAGAGGAGCAAGTCACATCTTACATGTGGCGGCAGGCAAAAAAAGAGCTTGTGCACGACAACTCCTTTTTTAAAACCATCAGATCTCTTGAGACCCATTCATTATCATGAGAACAGCAGGGGAAAAACCCACCTTCATTATTCAGTCATCTGCCACTGGATCCCTCCCATAACATGTGGAAATTATGGGAACTGTAAGATGAGATTTGGGTGGGGACACAGAGATAAACCGTATCATTCCACCCCCAGCCCCACTCAAATCCCCAATCTTCACATTTCAAGACCAATCATGCCATGCCTTCCCAACAGTCCCCCAAAGTCTCAAGTTATTTCAGCATGAACTCAGAAGTCCACAGTCCAAAGTCTCATCCAAGTCAAGTCACATCCCTTCCACCTATGAGACTGTAAAATCAAAAACAAGTTAGTTACTTCCTAGATACAATGGGGGTATAGGCATTGAGTAAACACAGCCATTCCAAATGGGAGAAATTGCCAAAACAAAGGGGCTACAGGCCCCATGCAAGTCTGAAATCCAGTGGAGCAGTCAAATCTTAAAGCTCCAAAATGAGGTCCTTTGACTCCATGTCTCACATCCAGGTCATGCTGATCCAAGAGGTAGATTCCCATAGTCTTGGGCAAAGGTCCCTGTGGCTTTGCTGGGTACAGCCTCACTCCAGGCTGCTTTCATGGGCTGGCATTGAGTGTCTGTGGCTTTTCCTGGTACACAGTGTAAGCTGTCAGTGGATCTATCAGTCTGGGGTCTGAAGGATGGTGATCCTCTTCTCACAATTACACTAGGTGGTACCCCGGTAGGGACTCTATGTGGGGGCTCCCACCCCACATTTCCCTTCTGCACTGCCCTAGCAGAGGTTCTCCATGAGGACCTCATGTGTTCTTGGTCTTCTTTATAAAATTCTGCCTGGGCATCTAGGCATTTCCATACGTGTTCTGAAATCTAGGAGGAGGTTCCTAAACCTCAATTCTTGACTTCTGTGCACCTGCAGGTTCAACACCATGTGGAAGCTGCCAAGGCTTGAGGCTTGCACCCTCTGAAGCCGTGGCTGAACTCTAAGTTTGCTCTTTTCAGCCCAGGCTGGAGTGGCTGGGATGCAGGCACCAAGTCCCCAGTGTGTATACTGCACTTGGGCCCATACATGAAACCACTTTTTCCTCCTAGGCCTCCAGGCCTGTGACGGGAAGGGCTGCTGTAAAGACCTCTGACGTGCCCTGGAGAGAATCTCCTCATTGTCTTGGAAATTAACATGTGGCTCTTTGTTATTTATGCAAATTTTTGCAACTGACTTGGATTTTGCCTTAGAAAATGGGATTTTCTTTTCTGTCGCATTTCCAGGCTGCACATTTTCTGAACTTTTATGCTCTGCTTCCCTTATAAAATTGAATGCCTTTAACAGCACCCAAGTCATCTCTTGAATGCTTGGCTGCTTAGAAATTTCTTCCATCAGATACCCCAAATCATCTCTCTCAAGTTTGAATTTTCACAAATCTCTAAGGCCAGGGCAAAATGCTGCCAATCTCTTTGCCGAAACATAACAAGAGTCACCTTTTCTCCAGTTCGCAAGAAGTTCCTCATCTCCATCTGAGACCACCTCAGCCTGGATGTCATTGTCCATATCACTATCAGCATTTTTATCAATGCCATTCAGCAAGCCTCTAGGATGTTCCAACCTTTCCCACATCTTCCTGTCTTCTTCTGAGTCTTCCAGACTGTTTCAACCTCTGCCTGTTACTCAGGTCCAAAGTTGATTCCACATTTTCAGGTATCTTTTCAGCAGTGCCCCACTCCTGGGACCAGTTTACTGTATTTGTCCATTTTCATGCTGCTGATAAAGAAATAATAGAGATTGGGCAATTTACAAAAGAAAGAGGCCTAATTGGACTCACAGTTCCACATGGTTGGGGAGGCCTCACAATCGTGGCGGAAGGCAAGGAGGAGTAAGTCATATCTTATGTGGATGATGGCAGGCAAAAAAAAAAAAGCTTGTGCTGGGCAACTCCTGTTTTTAAAACCATCAGATCTCATGAGACCCATTCGCTATCACGAGAACAGCACAGGAAGGACCTGCCCCCATGATTCAATCATCTCTCACTGGGTCCCTCTCACAACATGTGGGAATTATGGGAACTGCAATATGAGATTTGGGTGGGGAAACAGAGCCAAACCATATCATGATATGACATGACACAACATAATAGAGAATGATTGGGTGGGTGCTGGATGTATGCTAGACAAAAAAATAAACCTTGAACAAGACAGAATGACCAAAAGGAGTTACAAGAAATAAGAATCACTGAGTATCAAGCATGGTAATCTATTTTCTTCACTGGATTTCAATTTTAAGAATGCTTTGTTTGAGGAAAGAAAATGACACCAGATTTTAGTCTTGATACATGGTATCAAGAAGCCTTCAAGGAAGAAACCTTTCTTCTTTCACTTCTTGGTTCTAGGCCTATGCCCTCTCCATGGGAGTATGTTGCTTGTGCCTAATGTGTCAGTGGAGTTGGGGGTAATAAACTACAATTAATGTACAAATCAAAACATAGAAAATTGCCTCTCACCACAAATAAAAGCACAGAAAATTAGTTGGTATCATAGAAAAATCTAGAAATACTCAAAGTTGGGACCTGTTGATAATCCCTTTTGCTAAGCAAATATATGACAGAAATGACAATTTGTACAGTTTAGAAATTTTGCCTGTAATTTGTCTAAATAACTGACCTAGACAAAATAAAAAGGGACCAATGCTTCAGGTATTCTATAAACAGTTTTGCAGAAGTTATCAGTAGGTTCTACAGCCTTTGCACTGGAAAGTCTCAAAGCGTAGTGATTACAGTGGAGATGCTAGAGTGACACATCAAGTCAAGCCCTGGCTGTACAAATTACCAGCCAGCTTTCCTTAGCAATATCCTTACTATCTCTGAACCATCTCCTCATCATCTGTAAAATGGGGTTAATATGATCCACCTCCTATTTTGGATTAAAAGAGATGCTGAATATAATGTGTTCTGAAAAGTGCTTGGCACTTAGAAGAGGCAGCAAGCAATGAACAGTAGTTTGTGCATAAATATTAATTTAAAAGTTACCTCTGCAAAAAATTTAGAAAATCAAAACCCATTTTGTAAGAATGCACCAGATTTCAGAACACTAGAAGAGTTTCTAAGTTTTAGTTCCCAAAATGTTTTAGTTATTACAGTTTTAATTTATGGTTGGTATTGAAAAATTGATAGCAGCAGCAAAACTATCCATTTTGTTAAATTAATTAAAGTAAAAGTCACAATAACAAGACGCACCTTAGGATACACTAAAAAATTCTCAATTTCTCATTTACTTTACTATGAGAAAATCCATTTTCCTCATTTGTTTCAGCAAAGTAATCAGAATATTTCTGAGTTAATTATTTTTTGTTCATTAATCCATGCTTAAATGTAGCTAAATGCCATTTTATTCACAGATTTATTATTTTATCTTTATAATCACTATGATCGAATATTTCTTTGAAATGGCAATGTCTGCAATAGGAAGCTAGAACAGCATGAACGTCTCTAAAACCAAGGTTGCAGATGGATGTTGAAGTTTATTCCTTTTGCATCAGTTTAATAGTCACAGCTTTTGTCTAAACCTTAAAGTAACATGTTTCTAATCTTATTCTTTGACTTATTTTTTTTTTAGTGAGTTTAAAAATTTTTAAGAATAGATTCTGGATATTCTTTTGGTGACAGAACAAACAAACAGGCTATATATGAAAGAGATATATAAATTATCCATCTGTTTGGCACAGTTCTTGCATATTTTATAAAAATGTCTTCTTGTGTCTTCTTTTATAATTATTTTATAGGCTATAATACCACACCTCTAGAAACATAAGTTTATATAGTAGATTTCAAAAGTCACCATACTTAGTTGTAGTTCTATTAAGCTACTCCCATCAAAAAGCACAGTTGTTTTCTCTGCCCCTTAAATTAAAGTTCGCCTTGTGACTTCTTTTGACCAATAAAATGTTGTGGAAGTGATGTCCAAAATTTAGCTGGCTTCCGAAGTTTTAAATGCTTATTGACATAATCTAAATTATGTCAATTTTCTTCCCCCTAAACTAGTAGTGATAACTTATTGTCAGATTTGCCAGCTTGTTTTTAATTTATATTTTCTATTTTATTGTGATTTATTATTATTATTATTATTATTATTATTATTATTATTATTATTTTATTTTTTGAGATGGAGACTCACTCTGTCACCCAGACTGTGTGCAGTGTGCAGTCTTGGCTCACTGGAACCTCCGCCTCCTGGGTTCAAGCGATTCTCCTGCCTCAGCCTCTCCAGTATCTGGGATTATAGGCGCCCACCACCAAACCCAGCTAATTTTTATATTTTTAGTAGAGACAGGGTTTCATCATGTTGGCCAGGCTGGTCTCGAACTCCTCAAATGATGGCCCACTTTGGCCTCCCAAAGTGCTGGTGTTACAGGCATGAGCTGTCATGCTCAGCCTATTTTTTAAATGTTTGTGAGTACATAGTAAGTGTATGTATTTATGGTGTACATGAGATGCTTTGAAACAGGCACACCAGGGAAAATAAGCATATCATGGGGAATGAGATTTGCCAATTTTTAAAGAACTAAAGCTTACAAATAAAGACAAAGTTCTCTTTAATCTTTCTAACATTACATCACTTTCCATCCTTAATCGTTAGCCCTCCATAGCAGATGCTAATAATTGTACACCCAGTTTTCCATTATAGTGGAAAACTATTCACCTATTTACCTATTTATTCATTCATCTATCTGTATATCTAGATATGTATACATACATATACACAGAAACACAACTTCATACATACATAAATGTATATATGTAGACATAAATGTTATATATATATGTGTATGTGTGTGTGTGTGTGTGTGTGTGTGTGTGTGTGTGTGATTATTGGCCAATATATACTATTTGGGGATAGTGGTTTCTATTTGCATAAATGGTGTTTTTCTTTATATATCATTCTGCACATCTTATTTCTTCTCATTATGTTTTTGAAATACAGTCAGCCCTCCATATCAGTGGGTTCCACATCTACAGATTCAACCAACCATGAATTGAAAACAACATTCAGCAAAAAACAATAAAAATAACAATACAACCATAAAAAATTTAAAAGTAAGTATAGCAACTATTTGTATAGCATTTACATTGTATTAAGTATTATAAGTAATCCAAAGATGATTTAAAGTATCCTGGAAGTTATACATAGGTTATATGCAAATACTAGGTCATTTTATATAAGGGTCTTGAATATCTGTGAATTATCTTCATGAGAGTCCTGGATTCACTTCCCCTCGGGCACGGGGAGGACCATATGTTCTTGTTGATATCTAAAAATCTCATTCACCTTTTTCAATCTTACATTGTTTGACTTTAGCACATTTTATTCCTTCATTCTCCTATTTCAGGGCACTTAAGAATGTTTCCCATTTTTGAAATAGTAGTACACAATAATGGACGTAATTGCTTTATTTTTGCACATTTTAAAGAATTTCTCTAGGTACATATCCAGAAACAGTTTTGCTTACGCAAAGGATGTGGTTGATATGTATCTCTCATGACTGTTTCAGATGTATTGAACACTTCATTTACATTTCAGTATTTTCCAAATTGTCAGTGAGTGTTTGCTTTCCAATATGGAATAAGGAAAAAATCCCCAGTCTTTCTTTCCGAAATGATGCAGATTTGGGAATTACACTCCACTCATCAGACACAGCTTTACTACCCTAGTATGCATGAGATAGCTACAAAAGGAAACAGAAAGCTTAAGGCATGCACTTGGCTAGCATGGGGGCAATGTTAAAGAAGCATGTGACAGAGTTCAGTGGTGTTAATGGCAGCACGGCCTCATGGCAAGGGCATCACAAGACAGTACATAACTGAACAGTAACAGTGGCTCCTATTGGGACAATTTTGCAGTGTGGTTTTGGTCATCGTCTCTGTAACATTAGCCTAGAGTTTATTTCTCCAGCTCTTCCAGCATCTCTGTAACTGTTCTCCAACACATTTACTTAATGTCTAGGCATGTCAGGATTCTGTGTTTAGAAATAAAGAAACTGATATACCAGTGCTGTTAACATTTTTACCAGATTCTGGCAAATTGCTCCCCAAAGACACTACACATTACTAGTTTACAAGAATAATAATATTTCCCCACTGAATGATAGATATTTGTATTTTTTCCAGAACCGATAAATATTGTGTCTTGTCTTTTACTTCAAT
This sequence comes from Piliocolobus tephrosceles, assembly GCF_002776525.5. Taxonomy (NCBI): domain Eukaryota; kingdom Metazoa; phylum Chordata; class Mammalia; order Primates; family Cercopithecidae; genus Piliocolobus; species Piliocolobus tephrosceles. The sequence goes on along the minus strand of NC_045438.1, from coordinate 6,879,608 downwards.
TTGCATTTTCCTATGACTGAGATTGAATATTGTTCTATGAGATTTATATTTCCTTTCCTGTAAAGTGAGTGCTTATACACTTCATCACTTGTTCTATTGAGCTGCTATAAATGTGTTAATTCATTATTATTTTTAAAGGTCTAGTTAGAATTGTATTAGAATATACTACAAACAATAAATGTATATTCATTATGTATTTTGTACCTGCATATATTTTTTCTCCCTCTGTTGTTTGCATGCTAATCTTGTGAATGTCATCTTTTGCAGAAGAGGTTTTGTTGTCACTGTTTAATAAGTACGTGTTGTCAAATTTGTTGAGCCTTTCGAGAAGAATGTTTTTTGTTTACAAAATTAATTTTTGTCTCTAGTTTAAGAAATTGTTTTTTAAGCTGGAGTCAGGAAACATTATTTCATATTTTCTTCTGATAATTTTTAAATTTTTATTTTACATTTAGCTCTTCAAGCACTTGAAGATATTTTGTGTGTAGTGTGAGTTTGGGACCCAAATTTATATTTTTCAAAAAGATAGCCAATGCTAAGAACTGTGAAGAGTCTAATATTTTACCCTACAGGTAAGCTAAGCTGTTTGCCTCACACCATTATATGGATATTGGTAAAAGATGTGAGATTCCTGGGTCAATAATGACAGTTTACTAATTGTTGCAATCAACATTTTTTTGGCCCTGATTCCCAGAGTTTCAATTCCCACCAGGCAACATTAAGAGGATAAGGTGACACCTGCTCACAAGCTGTAAGCAAGTGAGATTGCATTATAAGAAAGGAACCCTGAGTTAAGGGAACCCAAATCTTTCATAAGGTTAGTAAGTATGCCTGCTTCTTGCTTTAGAAGGAGACACTATCTCAGTCTTCCAAGTGTGTTGACTATAGAAATATTCTGAAATAAATATTGGAACAAAGAGGGTGGCAGAAACACAAAGGACCTATGGGGAATGTATCTAACAGCCAATTGTCTGGACAATATTTTCCTTCTGAAATCTTACTTCTTTCATGACAAATTTCAAGATCAATATATATAAAACAAATGTATACATACATTCTTGGCTTTATATTATGTTCTATTGATCCAAGTGTTATAATGAATCCAGATTCACATCATTTTAATTAAAATCCCTTGTTTAAAACTTTACATCAGGTAATAGATGCGTATTACCCTTTCGTTTTTATGAAAAACCAATTAGTTTTAGTTTTTCGGGAAAATTTACTCTTCTAAATTTATTTTAGAATTTGTTAAGGGTTTTGAACAACACTCTAGATATTTTTTTGAATGACATTAAATATAGAAATTAATTTGGAAAAAACATATGTTTTTAGTGATAGGTCTTACCATCCACTGATACAGTGTGCCTCTAATTTACTTAGGTCTTCCTTGATAGCTCTGGAAATCTTTTATTCACCATGTGATATGGTTTGGCTGTGTCCCCACTCAAACTCATATTGACTTATAATCCCCATAATCTCCACATGTTCAGGGCATGTATTAGTCTGCTCTCACACTGCTAGTAAGGACATACCCAAGACTGCATAATTTATAGGAAAGAATTTAATGGACTCACAGTTCCATATGGCTGAAAAGACCTCACAATCATGGCAGGAGGCAAAGGAGAAGCAAGGGAACATCCTGCATGGTGGCAGGCAAGAGAACTTGTGCAGGGGAACTCCCATTTATAAAACCATCAGACCTCATGAGACTTATTCACTACCACAAGAACAATACGGGGGAAACTGCCACCACGATTCAGTTATCTCCATATGGCCCTGCCTTTGACATGTGGAAATTATTACAATTCAAGGTGCGATTTGTGCAGGAACAGAGCCATATCATTTCACGGCAAGAGCAGGTGGAGGCAATTGGACCATGGAGGTGGTTTCCCCCATGCTGGGGCGAGTGACTTTTCATGAGATCTGATGGTTTTATAAGCCTTTGGCACTGCCCCTGCTTGCACTCTCTCTGTCCTGCCACCCTGGGAATAAGGGGCCTGTTTCTCCTTTGCTTTCTACCGCGATTGTAAGTTTCCTGAGGCCTCCTCAGCAATGCGGAGCAATGAGTCAATTAAACCCCTTTTCTTTATAAATTACCCAGCCTCAGGTATTTCTTCATAGTGTGAGAATGGACTAAGTTGGTACCAAGCCAGTGGGGTACTGCTATAAGGATACCCGAAAATATGGGAACAGCTTTGGAACTGGGTAACTTGAAGAGGTTGGAACAGTTTGGAGGGTTCAGATGAAAACAGAAAAATATGGGAAAGTTTGGAACTTCCCAGAGACTTATTGCATGGCTTTGACGATAATGCTGATAGTGATATGGACAATGAAGTCCAGGCTGAGGTGGTCTCAGATGGAGATAAGGAACTTGTTGGGAACTAAAGTAAAGGTGACCCTGGCTATATTTTAGCAAAGAGACTGGTGGCATTTTGCCCCTGCCCTAGAGATCTGTGGAACTTTGAACTTGAGAGAGATGACTTAGGGTATCTGGCAGAAATTTCTAAGCAGCAAAGCATTCAAGAAAAAGCAGAGTATAAAGGTTTGGAAAATTTGCAGCCTGATGATGTGACAGAAAAGGAAAACCCATTTCCTGGAAAGAAATTCCAGCCAGCTGCAGAAATTTGCATAAATAACAAGCAGCCAAATGTTAACCACCAAGACGATGGGGAAAATATCTCCAGGGCATGTCAGAGACCTTCATTATAGCCTCTCCCATCACAGGCCTAGAGACCTAGGAGGGAAAAATGATTTCATGGACTGTGCCAATGGTCCCCTTGCTCTGTGCAGCCTCAGGGCATGGTGCCCTACATCCCAGTTGCTTCAGGTCCAGCTGTGGCTAAAAGGGGCCAATGAACAGCTGAGGCCACTGCTTCAGAGGTTGCAAGCTCCAAGCCTTGGCAGCTTACAGGTGGTGTTGGGCATGTAGGTATACAGAAGTCAAGAATTGAGGTTTGGGAACCTCTGCCTGGATTTCAGAGGATGTATGGAAATGCCTGGATTGTCCAGGCAGAAGTCTGCTGCAGGGGTGGATCCCTCAAGGAGAGGCTCTGTTAGGGCAGTGCAAGACGAAAATGTGGGGTGTGAGCCCCCACACTGAGTCTTCACTGGGGCCCTGCCTAGTGGAGCTGTGACAAGAGGGCCACTGTCCTCCAGACCCCAGGTAGATCCATCAACAGCTTGCACCATGTGCATGGAAAAGCCACAGGCACTCAATCCCTGTCTGTTGGTGCAATTGTTAGTGAGGCTGTATCATGCAAAGTCACAGGGTAGAGGTACCCAAGACTGTGGGAGCCCCACTCTTGCCTCAATGTGCCTTGAATATGAGATATGGAGTCAAAGGAGATTTTGGAACTTTAAGATTTAATGATTGCCCTATTGAATTTTGGACTTGCATGGGGCCTATAGTCCCTTTGTTTTGGCCAATTTCTCTATTTTAAACGGGTGTATTTACCCAACGCCTCTACCCCAGTTGTATCTAGGAAGTAATTACATTGCTTTTGACTTTACAGACCATAGGTGCAAGGGACTTGCCTTGTCTCAGATGAGACTGGATTTGGACTTTTGGGTTAATGACGGAATAAGTTAAGACTTTGGAGGACTGTTGAAAGGGCATGATTGTGTTTTGACATGTGAGACCATGAGATTTGGGAGGGGTCAGTGGCAGAATGATATAGTTTTGCTATGTCCCCACCCAAAATCTCATCTTGCATTATAATTCCCATAATCCTCACATGTCAAAGGTGGAACCAGATAGAGGTAATTGGATCATGGGAGTGGTTTTCCCCTTGTTGTTCTCATGATAGTGAGTGAGTCTCACAAGAGCCAATGGTTTTATAAGCCTTCGACATTTCCCCTGGTTGCATTCATGCCATCCTGACACCCTGTGAAAAGGTGTCTGCTTATCCTTTGCATTCCACCATGATTGTAAGTTTTCCAAGGCCTCCCCAGAAATGTGGATCTGTGAGTCAATTAAACCTCTTTTCTTTGTAAATCACCCAGTCTCAAGTATTTCTTCAGAGCAATGTGAGAACAGACTGATACACCATGTTAATTTGTAAATTGTATTTACTATAGTTAGCTTTATTTCATTTTTTTCTTTCTTTCTTTTTATTATATTTATCATGCCTTTTTATCCTACATTATTTCATTCTTGTTTGTAATTTATTTATTCTGGCTGGGCATGGTGGCTCACACATGTAATGCTAGTATTTTAGGAGACCGAAGCAGGCAGATTGCTTGAGCTCAGGAGTTCAGACCAGCCTGAGTAACATGGCAAAACCCCATCTCTACCAAAAATACGAAAAATTAACCGGGTGTAGGGGTATGTGCCTGTGGTCCCAGCTACTTGGGAGGCTGAGGCTGGAGGATCACTTGAGCCGGGAGGCAGAGGCTGCAGTGAGCCGAGATCACACCACTGCACTCCAGCCTAGGTGACAGACTGAGACCCCATCTCAAAAAAAAAAAAGTAAATAAAAATAAAGAGAAAAAAGAAATTTATTTATTCTATTTTTTTTTACATTGCTTTTCTCATAATAGTTTGCACATTAAATGTATTTTTCAAGCTATGTCTGGAAATAATCATGTCTATTAGCCCCTTCACAAATAAGACTTTAACCTCAGCATAGTTTAACTATTCCAAACACTCTTGCCATCTTCCTCATAAATACTATTTAGAATTTCAGTTCCAATATTTTATTTTCAGACAATACTAATTTTTGCTAATTTAAATGTTCACCATTTGATATTGTCTGGCTGTCCAAGTCTCACATTAAAACATGATTCCTAATGTTGGAGATGGAGCCTAGTGGGAGATATTGGATCATGGGGGCAGATCCCTCAAGAATGGCTTGATGCCCTTCCCATGGTAATGAGTGCATTCTTGATTAGTTGGTTCACATAAGATCTGGTTGTTTAAAAGAGTCTGGGACCTCCTCCTCTCTCTCTTGCCATGTGATATACCTACTCTCCTTTCCCCTTCCACCATTATTGGAAGCTTCCTCAGGCCCTCGTCAGAAACAGATGTTGGTGCTATGCTTTTTGTACAGTCTGCAGAACCATGAGCCAGATAAACCTCTTTTCTTTCAAATTGCCTGTCTCAGATATTCCTTTATAGCAGTGCAAATGGACTAATATACTATCTTTCTGGTATACTGCTACTTTCTCCATGATTTACTTTTTCTTTATAATGGATCGTATCATCTCATTGTTTTTTGTTTGTTTGTTTTTTAAAGAAAGCCTGAAGGTAGTTAACCTTTTGAGTGTCAGTTGGCCATATAGTGTATTCTAATCCTCTGAATCAGACAATGGTTTTTCTGGAAAAAGAATTCTAGATGTAGCGTGGTGGCTCACACCTTTAATTTCAGCCCTTTGGGAGGCTGAGGGAAGAGAATGACTTGAGCCCAGGAGATTGAGACTAGCTGGGGCAACCTCATCTCTTAAAAAAAAAAAAAAGGTTTAAATTAGCCAGCATGGTGGCACATGCCTAGAGTCCCAGCTACTTGAGATTTTGAGGTGGGAAGATTGCTTGAGACTGGCAAGTCAAGACTACAGTGAGCTATGATTGCACCCCTGCACTTTAGCCTGAGTAACAGAGTAAGACACTGTCTCACCGAAAAAAGAATTCTAGATGTAAAATTATTGCCACTTAGTACTTGAAAGACATGGCTCCATCATCTTGTATCTATTGTTGCTAAAGAGAATTCTAAAACCTATCTAGTTTGTGTTCCATTAAAATTAGTACACATTTGTAATGTGAATTGCACTACTTTAGATAAGGTGATCCTTTTCAGTTCACCACCTGGAAGGCTATGAGCAAAACTGTATGTATGCAAGAAGTAAGCAGAAGTCAAACAAGGCACCAAAGGAAGTTCATGAAAAAGAAGCAGACTCTGATAGAAAGAGCCCTTATCTCCTGCCTTCTAGATTGGTTTCCCATTCCAATCTTCAAAGGTTACTGATGAACCATTTTGCTGTCTCTATTCTGCTATTTAACTTCTTTATTGAATATTCACACAATTAAAATTTATATTTCCAAAATTTCTACAGGTTGTTTCTTCAACAATAAAATAATCTAACTTATTTTTTCTGAGGATATGAAACTTTGCTAAGTTAAAGCTTGCTTCTTGTTGTTATATTTGTCTATTTCCTCAGATGTAAGTTCTGTAGTTTACCTCTCTTTCATGATGCTGGCATGATACAAATTTATGTCCATTTCACTCTGATCCTATCCATGTAATATATTACCTACCATTCTGGTAGCTCACTCTGGTGCACACCTAGCTTCTTGTAAGGAAGAAATCAGCTGCTAAGGTTGATTCTTTCCTTACTGGCAGCTGATCTTCTAGCACTACTCACTTTTTTTTTTTTTTTTTTTTTTTTTTTTTTTGCCACTGCAGGCCACCTAGAGTATCTCCTTATGTTGTTCTATCAGGGAAATCTACTGCTTTAACCAGAACCATCCTTTCATGGTTTCTGACCAAAGGAATTGGAGTGATGGCCAGGTGATCTGCCTGGCAGATCCTGCTTAATTGCTTCAATCAGCTACATTCTTGCAAGTTGCTGTTATCATATTGAACTTCCATGGCACTGCTTCTGTTGAAAACAAAGTAAAAGAGAACTCCTCTCTAAGCAATCTCTTGTGTCTCAGTATGCTAGTTCTCTCTTCCATCTGAACTTGATTGCCTCTATCACAGATTCTCTACACAGTTTCTCATATTTGAAACTCCCTCTTATTGGTTTTAGTGCTGAAGAGGAATAATGTAGAATATATTTTATCTTTAGTCTTGAAACTATATTGGGTAAGTAACTCACTATTCAGTGATTCATTTTTCTTCAAAACTGGAATAATATTAGTACTTAATACCAATAAGGTAGTTGTCACTTGCATGAGTGAATACTGATATAAATGTTTATAACATAACTTGACACACAGTAACCACACAATAACTGTTTGTGATGATGATGGTGATAATAATCTTTTAGTAAAGAAAGGATTGTGAGTAAAAAATTGAAAAATAAGAAAATAGTTTCCAAAACTTTGTGTGAAAATAAATTATTTGTGGGTGCTTCAATTTATTTTGTATTTTGTATTTTTAAAAATTTTATGTAACATAAGAATTAGTTTTATAATTAGGGAAAATAAAAAGTTATAGAAAAAAATTAAAATTTATTCAATTAAGTTATATTTACTTTTTGAATTAAAAAACCTTTTATACTCATTTGCAATTATTTTTTCTCCTAATGTGCTGTGTTATGTACATGATTTCATAAATGTAGTAATTTTTTAAATTAAGACATTTTTACCAATACCAATGCCACGACAGAATAACAGTAATAACTCTTAAATAATAATTAGGCTTCTTATGCATGTTCGGGACCTCAGCTTAGCCATGATCTACTCCAAATGTTGCTCGTAGTTCCTGGGTCCCCTCCATCATTTCCTTTAATAGATTATGACTTAAACACCTAAATCTATGACTTTCACCCCCACCAAACCCTAAGCTAATGAGGACAGGAAGCGTCTTATCCACACTGGTACCCCAGTTTCAGGCACAAGTATGCCAAAACTGTGCTTTGAAAAATATATGTATTACAGTGAATTGAATTTATTAAAGTAGAAGATAGCAATTAAATATTAATAAAAAGTTGGATGCCTGACATATAGTTTTACGTTTATTTGGGTCTATAACTAGTCACGGTAATAAACATATGATCCCCTTTCATGAAAAAATAAATGGCCTCTCACACCTATCCCTCTACTATTATAGAATCGATAGTTACTGTATGTGTTAGTTGTTATAAACATTTGATATAAAGAACTTGCTCTCATACTAATATTTGCCAGAAGATAATAGAATATTGTTAAATAAAATACTTGAAAATGAAAAGAAAACATCAAAATAATCAAAAATATTGTAATTTCTTAAAAATGCATAAACTAACAGGAGTAAATGTAAAGCTATTTGGGATATGAAATTAATTAATCAATTTGATAAGCTAACATTCCTTTTTCTGTGGCATCAGCTTCATTGCACAGACATTTATTAATACTTGAGTGATTAGTAAAATGTATATGGCCAAGTCTTGGTTTCCTTTATATAATCTGGAACTAATTTTAAAGTAAACAGGATAAAAATATTTCCAATAAGACATTTGAGGGAAACATGGTTTTTCAATCCACAGAGAGAGAACAGGTGGGAAAATCGGCCTAGGAGTATGGTATAATTGGCTTATTTTAATAGCTTGAATCCCAGGTATCTAGATTTAGGCCCAGAAAGTATATTTCTGAAGACTAATTGGCATATAATCATTGTAATGACATTTAAAAATTTCTGCTGTTACCTGCTCATATTCATGAAATCTGATTTATATTTTCCATTTGTTGAATTTAATGTGTTTATCTCTGATGAAGAAAAATAAAAACTATTTCCTATTAAGAGGAAACTCTTGAAGACCACATGTATACATATAATCTAATAGTATTAAATTAAATGGAATGTTAGAATCTGTTTAGTCATGGACATCAATAAGTGTAATTATCTCCTATATATATCTTGGGCAAATGGTCAATCCTTTGTTTAAAGAGTTCAAGATTTCAAGTCTTGCTTTCAACCAAAAGCAACCTAATCAATTGTTGAACATTTTGAACTGTTAAAATACTTTTTACTTTATTAAGCCAAAGTTGTGTTCTTATACATTTCATCAATTGGCCTCAATTCTTCTCTAGGAAACTGAGTCTACTTCTACTTCCACATTAAAGTTCCTCTTTAAAACATACATATACCCACACACACACACACACACGATATATATATATATATGAAATTTTCTTTTCGAGCTCTCTCTTCAAACTGTTACTTTTAAAGTGTGATTTCCAAACACTTAATAAACCTGGCTCACCCTCATATATTTTGTATATGCACACACAGATTCTCGCAGAATTTATCATTAGCTTGGATGAAATACAAACCTCTTCAAAACTATAATTTTTAGAGCAGATAAGAAAGAAAATATTTTTTTACTTATCTAAGCTTATGCAGAGTGAGTGTTTCACCATAATTTAAAAATTCCATACAAAGGACTTTGCAGTTTTCAAATTTGTGTCTTTAGTAAATTGATTTCTTAATATATGGCAAATAATTAAAATAGCTAAACTTGGCTGTAACCTAGGGCTTACAATGTGTCATTTCTGTGGAATCTCAGAGTATATGTGGTAAATTAAATTACTTATTTCTCTTATTTTTTCTTTGTTTTACTTCTGGTAAAACTGAAAAAAAAATTAAATCAAATTTTGATTTTTGTTTTTGAAACATGGTCACACTCTGTTGCCCAGGCTGTGGTGCAGTGACACAGTCATTGCTCCCTGCAGCCTCAAACTCCTGGGCACAAGTGATTCTCATCCTATCTCAGCCTCCAGAGTAGCTGGGACTGCAGGCATGCACCACCACAGCCAGCTAATTTCTTTTTATAAAATTTTGTACAGATGAGATCTTGCTATGTTGCCCAAGCTTGTCTTGAACTCCAACCTGGTCTGTCTCCTCCTCCCTCGGTCTTCCAAAGTGTTGAGATTACAGGCATGAACCACCACACAAGGCCAAATTTTGGTTATTTCTAAGCTAGATTCTTATGTGTGAAACACATTGAGTGTAAACCCAAGGTTTTTAATGTTACCAGCAACTCTCCCATGTTTACTATCATAAATTCTTTCTAGCCACCGTGAATAATTAAAGTTAGTTATCAAGGGCTTCTGTCCTTGCAAATGTTTTCTCCTCACTCTTTTTTTAACAGGCACCCAATTTTCATATGATCTCTTTTCTCATTCCTCCCCCCCAAAAAAGCCCTAAAAACCCAGTCTCAACACACATTATACACTTTATATTTATATACATGTTGACAAAGTTTCACCATGCTCTTACGATTACCAGGTGATTTATATTCACATGAAATATTAAACAGCACTGCTCCAGATTTCTTTCCCAATGATTACTCTTCTCTCTATAGTTTCTATTCTCTTCTTTGGTAGTACTTTTCAGTAAAAAGGACGAGGTTTCTTTTACTTAGCTGAAAAATCTTTCCTGTTACCCTAATAACCTTCACATTGAGGCTGTCTGCCTTCTTCCCACCAGGTGTTTTGATAGAGTTGAGTTGCTCTATACAGGATACAACCTTTGACCAGGCTTCAACCTGGCTTCAATCCTTGATCGATTTAGTGCTTCCTATCCCAATATCCAGTTTATGTAAAATTTCATGCAGTTTTGTAGGCCTTGACATATTCCTTTTATTCTACTTATTCTACTTAGCAGACAAGGCTGGTGGCTCACCTAACATCTCTTTTCTTTTTCTTCTTTGATCGCAGAAACCTGGTGTTATAAAGAAATCCTTTTCCCAAAATGTAGCCAAAGGTGATCCCATACTCAAATCTGGCAGTAGACCTCGATTAACCTACACTCATTGTGCTAATTCTATTCTGCTTCTTCTAGAAGCAATGGGTATATACATCAATTCTGGAAAAAGAGAAATGTGTGGATTCAAAAAACATTTTATTCACTCATTGTAAAGTGATGTTCATTCCTAGATATTGATGTTTTGTGATATTAAACATGAAACGACTATAACCATCTTGGAACCAAAGGAAGAGTCAGACTCTCAAAAATACAGTCGAGAGAGAGAAGATGAAGAGAGAGATGAAACAATCTGGGCCTTGATGCCAAAACTGATAGACTTTACCTTGTCCTTGAGAATTTTAACAAGTTTTTTACATTTTATGGGCCCTTCCCTTGCCTTGTCATATATTATAGTTTTCTGTCCTTTATTAGATTATAAAGTATTTGTGGGTCATTTTTTTTAACCTGTTAGTATATGTCATAGTGTCTTACACATAGCAGATTTTTAGTACATGCTTGTTGACAAAATAAATGAGTCTTAATCTACTTCTGAGTGTACCTTTGCAATACATATAAACTTTTATAAGTTCCTCCTAATTTTAAAATTTAGATGTTTAAATGCCGAATAGCATGATGAACTATACCTTGAACTACAACTCTACTTTGAATGCACTAATTACCCATTTCCAATACTGAGGACAAAATAAACTTATGTATAGTCTTTTAACAGTGAACAATAACAAAGAAGACATAAAAGTGTTATATTTCAGAGGAAAAGGACAGCTGCCTAGATAGACAGGGTAATTCCTATGGTAGAAAATATCAAATTTGCAAGTTAATTACATTTACTGCATGGAAAACACGTAGCATTTCATAATTCATTTCCATTTTTCCTCATATGACTAACTCATGATTATGGATATAACACCAAATCATAAAATCATACATCTAAGAAAGGACAATGAAGTTTTTTCTTCTTTACCATCGGCTAATTTCATTAAACTAAGCAGAGGTATGTGCATATTTGAGATAACATACTCTGCAAGCCCCAATGCTTCAGAAGCATCCATTTTTGGGAATTCAGATCTAAGTACATAATTATTAAATTTAAAGCTGGGTTTAGAAACAGTGTTAAATAACAATATCTACATTTTTCTAAAACACTGCTTTTGGTTCTCAGGAATGAAGGTCACTGATTAAAATCTCTTCATGCACATTTATTTCCCAGTAAGCCATAGGAGGATTTGGTTTAATGCAAGAAGAGCTGGGTTTTTTTTTTTTTTTTTTTTTTTAATTGTTGTTAAGACTCTCAATGTCTGGGGCCACCTGTTAGCCAGTCCCAATTAGAAGTAGTGCCTGATTAAACTGCTCTCTGTAGAACCATTCGAACAACTTCATTAGTGCTTCAGTTTATGATCATAGAGCAAACCACTTTGCTGAAAGTCTTGACAGCTTAGAAAGAGCCTATTTGGGCAAATAGGACATGGGACTCAAAATTGTGCACAGTTGTAGTTTTGACTGCGTGAATGGGTGACCAGCAATTTTTGTTTAAGAATGTTAGCCAATCAGCACATGTGCAGGACAAAAAGTCAACTGGGAGAGAGGGAATCATAATATCTCAGGAAAACAATTTTTGGACTCTGCCAACTCAACACATGACATTATAAATCTTGGCTGAATGGATTATACCACTTTAAATTTCTCAGGTGGACTCAGAATTGAAGTAAATGAACAAGGGGGTAGTGGCAAGAAAGGGGAAAGAAATCCATAAAGCTCTGCTTGCAAATAATTGCATACACAAGGGACTGTGACAGAGGAGCCTCTGAAAACTTGCCATGTCACTTTGCTGAGGACAAGTAACTTTGTATCAGTTATCTCTCTGTTCTGTCATCTGTTCATTTTATTAAAGCATAGGTTTTTCTTTTTTATTTTTACTTTCAGTGTAAGTCAAAAACTTCAAATGTTTAGGAGAGAAAGAAGTAACATTTATACATGATTAAGACAGTTATAGATCATTATTTGTATGGCAAATGAAAGGAAAATCTTTGGCTAGTATTATAAATCACTGCTACTTGCATTTGGATTTTTGAAATAAAAATTTAATAAGGCCAATAAATTAATTTTGGTGAAATATATAGTGCAGATTTTAAGGAAAAGACTCGCAACAAAAATAAGTTTTTCTTCTTTCGGGTCTTCTATTCTTTGTTTACTTAAGAATAGGAGAAATGCTGTTTCTCCTTCCACCATTTTATTATTTAATAGTAGCTTTGACATCAATTTCTATCACCTTCTGGGTTAAAAAACAGATTACACGAGACTAAGAAAATTGAGATCTACTTTAAAAAACACAACTACTCTCCTACCAATGTGGGAAGTAGTTAAGTTATTCATAAAGAAAAATGTTCCAAGTTCACCATTAAACAAATATGCAATGCTGCTGGCTTAAAGACAAGAGGAAGCAGGAGGCCAGCAGAGGGAAACTGTATATTTGTCAGGATTGACAGTTTGCTTTATAGTGGACCCACCTTCCCTTTAAGTAATTCCCACTCAGTTTATGGTAGATTGTTATACAATGAGGTCAGGCACAGCAAATCAATTCTGATATGATTGCATTTTAGCCATAGTCATATTTCTCCTGGAAATCTTGTCAGAATCAGCTATTCACTTTATAAGAACATTGATTTCCCTACCCCCACTCTCTTATTCTATTTCATCTTCTATTCAGCAGAGCTTCTCCTTTCAGGAAAATCATGTAGGTCCCAAACGACCTCCCCAAAAGGTGACTACAACCACATAGACTGTAGTTAATCCTTCTCATTAAGTAAAAACACAGATAAAATTCCACTTCAACAAACAATATTTAAAAAGTTTCCAAGAAAGTTCTACATGCCAGTACATGTGCCATGATAACAATATTTTGCTTTCATCTATATAATCTCTTTATCATAAACAATATTAACAGTTAAAATGGTTTAACATTGCTTCCTAAGTCCTGTTCTCATTTCAACCAGCCCAGCACTTTTTTGATAATACCTAAGGGTGGACCACTTCCTAACAAAGAAGAAACAAATGAAGAGCCTTAGGCTAAGGCAGTCTTTGTCAATGGAGAGCACTGGCATTAGAATGTCTGTATCGCTGATGACTTCCTCCAATTTCTCTCACTGCATTAAACTGTTGGCCTGTTTTCTCCTTTGCTACTTCTAACTCTATTGATGTACTGTTTCTGGAATACTAACCTCTGTTGAGTCTCAGCTCAATACCTACCATGACTCTGTGTATTTCTACTTGTTTCTAACCTCCATATTTTCCAACGGTCAAGAGACCTCAAGAACAGAGATCAAATTAAACACTTTCCTACTAGGATCCATTTCTGCCAGAGTCTTCTTTATTTCTATTTCCTTTTCTATGTAATCCCCCGTCTCAATCGTCTCCATTTCCTATAATATGCTTGGGATATATTCCTGCATTTAAACATGTCTTTGAAAAATACACACATGCACACACACACATATGCACACCCCTTTATTTTATGGCTTTGACTACTGCATAGTATTATTTAGTAGTTGCCCCTCCTAAGGGGTATAGTTAATTTTGTTTCTATACCATCTTGGCATTAGCCTTCTGGATTCTTACAATAAGTAATGCTGTGTTTTTTCTTTATACCATCTTGGCATTAGCCCTCTGGACTATTGCGATAATTAATGCTGTGTTTTTTCCTCTTCACATAAAGGCAAATAGGAAAGAGTTGGGGGGGTAGGCAAACTTAAATTCTGTCCCTGCTCAACCTTCTTTTCTGGTATTCAGCTCCCTTTTATTCTGAGCTGCCAGTTAGTTCTTCCTCTCCTCCCATTTAAGCACCAGAATCCAACCACTTTCTGTTTTTCTAAGACGGTTAAACAGTATCTTTTTAGGTTAAAAATTCATAGATCATAGATCTCCTACAGACTTCTGTATACACAGAGAGAACCAGAAGCCCACATTTATTCACCTTCATGACAAGATTTAAAATACTGTATTCTTCTTATAATTTCCTTTGCATAGTAGATTATATTATTGCTTAGCAAACATTCACTCCCTCCTTCCAAACCTTGGTCTCCAAAAGGAAAAAAAAAATTCTCCCAATCCAATTGAGGTTGGAATTGGCCATGTGACTTTCTTGGTGTAATGGGATATCAGTGAACATGATGAGGTTTAAAATATGCATATGCCTTTGGGCAGGCATTCTTGGGTTCTGGTATTCTGCCTTGCAAAGAGTTTCCCCCAGATTGCCTCAGCCTCTTCAGTCCCAGCTCCAGAATGAGCACACTGGAGCAGACATAAGCCCAAGCACAGACTTCAAAGCCAAAGCAGCCATCTCCAGAGTCTGAAACAGAGATACACCAGCTGAATCACAGATGTATGAATAAGCAGTAAGTGCTTATTTTGTGTGCCACAGAGATTTTTGCAGTCGTTTGTTATGCAACAAAAACTGATTAACACTGAATTGATCCTAGAAGTCTGGTGTTGCCATAATTAAAACCTAAAATATGTGGCAGTAATTCTGAGAGCTGGCAGTGCGGTAAGAAAATTGTTAAATGAATTTGAGAACAATAATCTGTACAATGTAGTGGCAAAACATTTGGTAAAATTGACTCTAGCAGTAATATAGAAAAGAAAATATCTATGTACTGAATTGGCTGCATTAAGCTAGAAAGTTTTGAGGCAGTATCTTCAAAGTGTGAAAAGTTGTCAGTAAGTATATTAGCTAAGACACTACAAGAGAAAGCTCCAAAAGGAACTGACCTGTTGGCAAGTAGAGTTCAGAGGAAATAGAGACAGCCTAGAATTTACAGAGTTGAAAAATGAAACTGTTTCTAAGTCAAAGATGAAATCAAAGTGTGTCTATAACATTTCTTTTAGACCTCTGAAAGGATTAACCTGACTCTAGTAGTTCCTTCAGCTAGATCAAGGAGCTTCTACAAAGTTGATGTGGGGTTTGACAAAATCAAATGCCCTCAAATTACTGATAAGTAAATCTAAAGAGAAATACAAGTCCAGAAAGAAATTGTGGTTATAGTTTTAGGCAAATAAATTTAATTAGAAACAAATGCATAGAACACATAAATCATTTTTGAGAGAGCTCTATTGGCAAAAGTACAAGCTGCCTAGATTAAAAGAAACTGAGATGGCATGATGGATTAAAAAAAGACTGGTCCTAAAATATTTAGAGGCAGAAAGAGACTGAAAGCTATCCATTCACCAATGAATAATATATTCTAAAACTTTATTAAGATATGACCAGATTTAAAGGTTTCTGGAGAGCTTGCAAGATGGCCAAATAGGAACAGATCCAGTGTGCAGCTGCCAGAAAGACCAATGCAGAAGGTGGGTGATTTCTGCATTTCCAACTGAGGTACTCAGTTCCTCTCGCTGGGACTTGGTAGACGGTGGGTGGATCCCACAGAGAGTGGGCAGAAGCAGGGTGGGACATCACTTCACCCAGGAAGTGCAAAGGACTGGGGAAATCCCTCCCCTAGGCAAGGGAAGCCATGAGGGACTGTGCTATCTGGCCCACATACTACGCTTTTCCCACGTTTTTTGCAAACCACAGACCAGGAGATTGCCTTGTGTGCCTACACCACCAGGGCCCTGGGTTTCAAGCACAAAACTGGGCGACTGTTCAGGCAGACACTGAGCCAGCTGTAGTTTTATTTCAGACCCCGGTGGCACCTGGAAGCCCAGCAAGACAGAACAGTTCACTGCCCTGGAAAGCGGGCTGAAGCCAGGGAGCCAAGTGATCTTGCTCCGTGGATCTCAGTCCCACAGAGTCCAGCAAGCTAAGAACCAGTGGTTTGAAATTCTCACTGCCAGCACGGCAGTCTGGTTGGCCTGGGACAATCAAGCTTGGCTGAGGGAGGGGCATCCACCATCATGGAGACTTGAGTAGGCGAATTTCCACTCACAGTGTTAACTCTGACTGTGAGGAACTCACTGCAGGGTGGCAAAGAGCCTGGGACCAGACTGCCTTTCTAGATTCCTCCTCACTGGGCAGGACATCTCTGAAAGAAAGGAGGCAGCCCCCGTCCAGTGCTTATAGATAAAACTCCCATCTCCCTAGGACAGAGCATGTGGGGGAAGGGTGACTGTGGGCACAGCTTAGCAGATTTAAGCATTTCTGCCTGACAACTCTGAAGAAAGCAGCAGATCTCCCAGCACAGCACTTGAGCTTAGTTAAGGGACAGACTGCCTCCTCAAGTGGGTCCCTGATTCCCATACCTCCTGACTGGGAGATACCTCCCAGCAGGGGTCAAAAGATACCTCACACAGGAGAGAGAGCTCCAGCTGGCATCAGGCATGTACCCCACTGGAATGAAGCTTCCAGAGGAAGGAGCCGGCAGCAATCTTTGCTGTACTGCAGCCTCTACTAGTGATACCCAGGCAAACAGGGTCTGAAGTGAACATCCAGGAAACTCCAGCAGACCGGCAGAAGAGGGGCCAGACTGTAAGAAGGAAAACTAACAAACAGAAAGCAATAACATAAACATCAACGAGAAGGACCCCCACTCAAAAGCCCCATGCAAAGGCCACCAGCATGAAAGATCAAACGTAGATAAATCCATGAAGATGAGGAAAAACTAGCACAAAAATGTGGAAAATTCCAAAAACCAGAAAGCCTCTTCTCCTCCAAATGATTACAACTCCTTTCCAATAAGGGCACAAAACTGGATGGAGAATTAGTTTGACAAACTGACAGAAGTAGGCTTCAGAAGGTAGTTAATAACAAACTCCTCTGAGCTAAAGGAGCAAGTTCTAACCCAATGCAAGAAAGCTAAGAACCTTGGTAAAAGGCTACAGGATCTGCTAACTAGAATAACCAGTTTAGAGAAGAACATAAATGACCCAATGGAGCTGAAAAACACAGCACAGAAACTTTGTGAAGCATACATAAGTATCAATAGCTGTATCGACTTAGCAGAAGAAAGGATATAAGAGATTGAATATGAACTTAAAGAAATAAAGTATGAAGATAAGATTAGAGAAAAAAGAATGAAAACGAACTAAGCCTCCAAGAAATATAGAACTATGTAAAAAGACCAACCTACAATTGATTGGTGTACCTGAAAGTGATGGGGAGAATGGAACCAAGGTGGGAAACACACTTTAGGATATTATCCAGGAGAACTTCCCAAACCTAGCAAGACGGGCCAACATTCAAATTCTGGAAATACAGAGAACAGCACTAAGATACTCCTTGAGAAGAGCAACCCCAAGACATAATCCTTAGATTCTCCAAGGTTGAAACGAAGGAAAAAATGTTAAGGGCAGCCAGAGAGAAAGGTCAGGTTACCAACAAAGGGAAGCCCATCAGACTAACAGCGGATCTTTATGCAGAAATTCTACAAGCCAGAAGAGAGTGGGGGCCAATATTCAACATTCTTAAAGAAAAGAATTTGCAACCCAAAATTTCCTATCCAGCCAAACTAAGTTTCATAAGTGAAGGAGAAATAAAATCCTTTACAGACAAGCAAATGCTTGGGGATTTTCTCACCACCAGCCCTGGCTTACAAGAGCTCCTGAAGGAAGCACTAAATATGGCAAGGAAAAATCAGTACCAGCCACTGAAAAAACATACGAAAATATAAAGACTGACAGCACTGTGAAGAAACTGCATCAACTCATGTGCAAAATAACCAGCTAGCATCATAATGAGAGGATCAAATTCACAAATAACAATATGAACCTGAAAATTAAACAAGCTAAATGCCCCAATTAAAAGATACAGACTGGCAAATTCAGTAAAGGGTCAAGAGCCATCAGTGTGCTGTATTTAGAAGACCCACCTCATATGCAAAGACACACATAGGCTCAAAATAAAGAGATGGAGGAATATTTACCAAGAAAATGAAAATTTTTTTAAAAAGCAGGGGTTGCAATCCTAGTCTCTGATAAATACTTTAAACCAACAAAGATCAAAAAAGACAAATAAGGGCATTACATAATGGTAAAGGGATCGATTCAACAAGAAGGACTAACTATTCTAAATATATATGCATCCAATACAGGAGCACCCAGATTCATAAAGCAAGATCTTAGAGACCTACAAAGAGACATAGACTCCCACACAATAATAGTGGGAGACTTTAACACCCCACTGTCAATATTAAACAGATCAACAAGAGAGAAAATTAAGAAGGATATTCAGGACTTGAACTCAGCTCTCAACCAAGTGGACCTAATAGACATTTACAGAACTCATCATCCTGAATCAACTGAATATACATTCTTCTCAGCAACACATAGCACTTATTCTAAAATTGACCACATAATTGGAAGTAAAACACTCCTCAGCAAATGCAAAAGAATGGAAATCATAACAAATAGTCTCTGAGACCACAGTGCAATCAAATCAGGATTAAGAAACTAACTAAAAACTGCACAGCTACATGGAAACTGAACAACGTGCTCCTGAATGACTACTGGGCAAATAACAAAATTAAGGCAGAAATAAATAAATTCTTTAGAACCAATGAGAACAAGGCACAATGTACCAGAACCTCTGGGACACAGCTAAAGCAGTATTAAGAGGGAAATTTATCGCACTAAATGTCCACATCAGAAAGCAAGAAAGACTTAAAATTGACACCCTAACATCACAGGTAAGAGAATTAGAGAAGTAAGAGAAAACAAATTCAAAAGCTACCAGAAGACAAGAAATAACTGAGATCAAATCAGAACTGGAGGAGATACAGACACAAAAACACCTTCAAAAAAATCAATTAATCCAGGAGCTGGTTTGTCTGGAAAGATTAACAAAAGAGATAGACCACTGGCCAGATTAATAAAGAAGAAAAGAGAGAAGAATCAAATAGACACAATAAAAAATGATAAAGGGGATATCACCACTGATTCCACAGAAATACAAACTATCATCAGAAAATGCTATAAACACTTCAACACAAATAAACTAGAAAATTAGAAGAAATGGATAAATTCTTGGACACATACACCATCCTAAGATTAAACCAGGAAGAAGTTGAATCCCTGAATAGACCAATAACAAGTTCTGAAATTGAGGCAGTAATTAATAGCCTACCAACCAAAAACAGCCCAGGACCAGACGGATTCACAGCTGAATTCTACCAGAGGTACAAAGAGGAGCTGATACCATTCCTTCTGAAACTATTCCAAGCAATAGAACAGGTAGGACTTCTCCCTAATCCATTTTATGAGGCAAGCATCATCCTGATACCAAAACCTGGCAGAGACACAACAAAAAAGAAAATTTCAGGCCAATATCCCTGATGAACATCGATGTGAAAATCCTCAAGAAAATACTGGCAAACTGAATCCAGCAGCACATCAAAAAGCGTATCCACCAGGATCAAGTCTGCTTCATCCTTGGGGTGCAAGGCTGGTTCAACATATGTAAATCAATAAATGTAATCCATCACATAAACAGAACAAATTACAAAATGACATGATTACCTCAATAAATGCAGAAAAGGCTTTTCATAAAATTCAACATTGCTTCATGCTAAAAAATACTCAATAAACTAAATATTGATGGATTATACCTCAAAATAATAAGAGCTATTTATGACAAACCCATAGCCAATATAATACTTAATAGGCAAAACCTGGAAGCATTCCCTTTGAAAACTGGCACAAGACAAGGATGCCCTCTCTCACCACTCCTATTTTACACAGTATTGGAAGTTCTGACCAAGGCAATCAGGCAAGAGAAAGAAATAAAGGGTATTCAAGTAGAAAGACAGGAAGTCAAATTTTCTCTGTTTACAGATGACATGATTGTATACTTAGAAAACCCCATCATCTCAGCCCAAAAACTCCTTAAGCTGATAAACAACTTCAGCAAAGTCTCAGCATGTAAAATCAATGTGGAAAAATCACAAGCATTTCTATACACCAGTAATGGACAAACAGAGAGCCAAATCATGAATGAACTCCCATTCACGACTGCTACAAAAAAAAAAAAAAAAATCTAGGAATACAACTTACAAGGAACATGAAGGAGCTCTTCAAGGAGAATTATGAATGACTACTCAAGAACATAAAGAAGGACACAAACAAATGGAAAAACATTCCATGCTCATGGATAGGAAGAATGAATATTGTGAAAATGGCCATACTGCCCAAAGTAATTTATACATTCAGTGCTATTCTCATCAAGCTACCATTGGCTTTCTTCACAGAACTAGAAAATACTACTTTAAATTTCATATGGAAACAAAAACAAGCCGGTATAGCCAATACAATCCTAAGCAAAAAGAACAAAGCTGGAGGCATCAGGCTATCTGACTTGAAAACATACTACAAGGCTACAGTAACCAAAACAGCATGGTACCGGTACCAAAATAGACATATAGACCGATGGAACAGAACAGAGACCTCAGAAATACCACCACACATCTACAACCATCTGATGTTCAACAGACAAGACAAAAACAAGCAATAGGGAAAGAATTCCTTACTTAATAAATGTTGCTGGGAAAACTGGCCAACCATATGCAGAAAACTGAAACTGGACCCCTTCCTTACACCTTACACAAAAACTAACTCAAGATAACCCAAAGCCATAAAAACCCTAGAAGAAAACCTAGACAATACCATTCAGGACATAGGCATAGGCAAAGACTTCATGAGTAAAACACCAAAAGCAATTGCAATGAAAGCCAAAATTAACAAATGGAATCTAATTAAACTAAAGAGCTTTTGCACAGCAAAAGACACTATCATCAGAGTGAATAGGCAACCTACAGAATGGGAGAAAATTTTTGCAATCCATCCATCTGACAAAGTTCTAGTATCCAGAATCTACAAGGTACTTAAACAAATTTAAAGTAAAAAACAAATAACCCCATCAAAAAGTGAGAAAAGGATATGAACAGATCCTTCTCAAAATAAGATACACATGTGTCCAATAAACATATGAAAAAAACTCCTCATCACTGGTCATTAGAGAAATGCAAATCAAAACCAAAATGAGATACCATCTCATGCCACTTAGAACGGTGATCATTAAAAAGTCAGGAAAAAGCAGATGCTGGAGAGGATGTGGAGAAATAGGAATGCTTTTACATAGTTGATGGGAATGTAAATTAGTTCAGCCATTGTGGAAAACAGTGTGGTGATTCCTCAAGGATCTAGAACCAGGAATATCATTTGCCCCAGCAATTCTATTACTGAGTATATACCCAAAGAATTATAAATCATTCTACTATAAATACACATACACACATATGTTTATTGCAGCACTATTCACAATAGCAAACACTTGGAACTGATCCAAATGTCCACCAATGATAGACTGGATAAAGAAAATGTGGCACATAGGCACCATGGAATACTATGCAGCCATAAAAAAGGATGAGTTCATGTCATTTGCAGGGACATGGATGAAGCAGGAAACCATCATTCTCAACAAACTAACACAGGAACAGAGCACCAAACACCGTATGTTCTCAGTCATAAGTGGGAGTTGAACAATGAAAATACATGGACACAGGGAAGGCAACATCACACACCAGGGCCTGTTGGGGGGTGGCAGGCAAGGGGAGGGAGAGCATTAGGAGAAATATATAATGCAAGCAGGACTTAAAACCTAGATGACAGGTTAATGGATGCAGCAAACCAACATGGCACATGTACACCTACCTAATAAACCTGCACATTCTGCACATGTATCCCAGAACTAGAGGTATAAAAATAATAATAAAAGAAATGACCAAGAGAGATGATGGAAAATGAAGCTGTGCCCCCACTTCCCCCCAGAAAGTGGACCCAAGAACTGTGGAAAACTGTACATTGGAAAACCACTCCCAGGAAGGGAGCTGGCGTGTAATCTAGGAACCTCTCCCTTACACTGCAGGAGGAGCTTATAAATATTTATCCAGTAGAACTTTAGAATTTGTTTGGATTGGGGAATGCCATAATCTCTCCTTTACAGATCGTAATGTAATTATCCTGCCCCTGTTCCATCATTTTATGCTGGGTATATGAGAGCAAATAACTTTTATTTTTAGTTCATCAGTTTATGACTCAAGCGGAGCAAAATCTAGGCTTGATGTAAATTACAAGATCCTAGACTGTGAGCTTGACGTCATGATTGAATGAGACTTTTGAATAAGACTTTTTCTGTATCTTCGTTGAAAACAGGTTATGTGATTTCTCATGAGAAAGAGAAGTAAATATTTTTGAACAACTGGGTATACCATAAAAATTATATTTCTTTCAGAATATATTCATCCTGGATCCCCCTTTCTGCCATGGAAGGAGTGTGCTTTCTTGACTAATTGATGTTGGCTTAGGTGTACATTTCATTTTGGCCAACGAAATAGTAACAGATGTGATGCAAGGAAAGTTTAATATGTGTGTGGATTATTGTACTCTGATGATCACTATGAGAGGCTTTTCCTCTGGGTATCTGTTATTCCTTCACCTGGCATGAAGACACACGAAGAAAACCGAACCACATCTGTAACCAGGAGTCAAGCTAGGTTGCATCAACAGTCTTAATCACAGCTGCCTTGGCTGAAGTGTATATTCACAGCTTAAAGCATATCCACCCCAAATGAATAGCAGATGCTGAACAAGAAAGAAAGGTTTTTTATTGTAAACCACCAAGATGTGGCTGTTTGTTACACGGAGAAACCTGACTGATTGCTTTTTGCCTATCTGGATTCCAGACTTGCCTAGCATCTATCACTCAAATACTTCTCTGATAATTCCTGTGCTAAAGACACACGTTATTAATTTTTCAATAAAATGTATCTGATTTCTGGCAGAAGTAAGAATCTACTTACTCAGGAGCTGTGTTATTTTCACTGCACAGGAGAAGACAAAAGGATTAATTTGCTTTTGGAGCTCCTTATATACATTTTGGCTTATTAGCATAATCATCCTTCAACTCTCTAAACTTCTATATCTCAAGCCAAATAAAATGTTCTCAATAAAATTACTAATTTTCTACACAATATATACTTCAATGAAATGCTGTGTGTAATCTATAAGAAGAAAATATCTAACAATGACACTTATGGTTCATTATATAGAGAATATACAAAAAATATTTTTTGAATGAATGACTGAATGATATGATTTAATATGTCTCCATTAAATAACTATAAGAACATAGAGGAAGGTATAGATCATATTCAGTGAATGTACCTTTCAGTATATTCAGTATATATTTTCACTATTTTTATCAAAAATGTGTAATAGCATAGTCTCTACCACATACATATGTAAAAACCCGAGTCAATGACTTAGAAAAAAATTTTATGCAAGAACTATTGTTTTGCAAATTATGAGTACATTTTATCTGCATGAAAGGCTCTTAAGTTCCAGTGAGGAATATGACTGTTTCACATAAGTTTGTTCTGTCTCTATACAGACCCCTAAACAATAAAGAGTAGAGTCAATCAGCTATATACTCAAATTTTTGAATGCCTGACATTCTGAATTGGGTGGATCAGATTCATGCACATAGAGCCACAGAGATATGTCAGCTATAGATCTCTGCTCTTGACACAGTCATTGATAAGTGTTAGGCTGTGTCTGTTTGAACTTTCACACAGCAGAGTCAAAGGCACTGGAGTTGCTGCATTTTAAGACATTAATATCTACTTCTATTGAATTATTGATATGCAACCGACTCAATTGTCCCCCAAAATTCATATGTGGAAGCCTTAACACCCAGTATGATTGTATTTGGAAATAGGGCTCTTAGGAGGGAATTGAGATTAAATGAGTTCGAAGGATAGGATCCTAATCTATTAGGATTAGTGGCCTCAGGAGAAGAGACAGAAAAGGAGCCGTTTCTCTTCAAGCATGTTTACTAAGGAAGGGCCGTGTGAAGATATGGCATAAAGGCAGAGAGACCTGCAAGCCAAGGAAATAGGCCTCACTAGACACTGACTCTACCACCATTTTCATCTTAGATTTACCAGCTTCCAGAATTGTAAGAAAATACACTGTTGCTGTTTAAGCCACCCAGTCTACTGTTTATTGCTACGACACTCCTAATTTACTAAGGCACTAATATGAGTAAATTATCACATGGAATTTTTAAGATAGTTTTAAGTAGATTTATGTTATTTAATATTAATACTTGCTATAAAAGGAAGCCTTTTTAAAAGATACCACTTCAGAAAAAGTTAAGTTAAAAATCTAAGCTTCTAAGAGATGACAATTGCCTTAAACTATTATTTAGAATTATTTATAAACATCTGAAAATGGCAAAACCTAAGAAAGCAAGCTTAATAATATTTGTATTATAGGAAAGCACTACATGTGAAGATTAGAAATGCTAGAATCCAATGCTTTTTATCCGTATCAAAGGGAGATAGAAACATATTTCCCTAATGTTTCAAGTTTTTTTGAACTGACAAAATAAGTATTTGAACTAAGTTATTGAATGACTAATACCTCCTTTCCTTTGAGCTTGGTTTACTCAATTGGTCAAGAAGTACTTGTTAAGTATTTCCTGTGTGCAGGTGTTGCTCCCAGTCCCAGGGATTCAGCAGTGAATAAGATGGGCAAAGTCCCTGTCACGTGGAGTTAACATTGTAACGAGTTGGAGCTAAAAATAAATAATGAAAGAAAACTACATGAATATATAAATAAATAAAACAAAGAATTGTGTATGCTATAAAGAAGATAAAGTCAGTGTGATGAAGCACTTTCTATCCGGTGTATAAAATAAATAATAAAGTAGAATAATTAGAAGGAGGAGGACACTGTATCTATCTAAGCAAGTGACACAAGTGATCAAGGCTTACAGATGGTGAGTAAGTCTGAGGATGCCTTCAGGTTGAATAACTGGAGTGTTTTGAGAGCCAGAGTAGGTGAACTTGTTGTTTAGAAGATATTGGTCATAGAATTGCTGTTTGAAACTGAGTTTTCAGAAGAGCGGCAGCCAATAATAATGACATGATTAAAGGTTTGAACCACAAAATGGGACTAGTCGTGGGTGAGAAGATTGAGAACTAGAAAATCTTCATTTTATTTTGTGAAGTTTTATGATTCAGACAATGGCAGCATCAGTACCTTATCAATATCTATAGAAATAATAGCAACAAATAAGCAAATTTTCCTAAATTAATTAACAAATTCTAACCTTTAGATAGTGGCATCATTAAGCACAACCTGAAATGAAAACAGGGCAAAGCAGAATGTGAGTAATTTTGGAACAACAGACACTAAAGAAAATAGTCAATAGTGGTAATCCAGAGTAGTGAATACCCAGACAACTTATGAATAAAAACTAAAACGTAATGTGGAAAAGGAAAATATACAGGAAGGAATACGCTATTGTTTAATTATTGTTTTGTATGCATAATAAAATACTTTGTTTTGCACATATTATAAAATATTTTATATAAAAGTAGTGATGAGTAGATGCTTGGGATACCAATTATCAGGACCAAAAGAGAGCTGTACTATGAACATCATCTTATCCAAATTTACCATCTAGGGATGATAACTGCTACCTAAATGCCTGAGATGTGAAATGTTGCTGTGTGTTTTATCCTTTGAGACTCTAAACAAGAAATGCAATGCAGAATAAAGTAACTCAAATATTACAATTGATAATTAGAGAGGTTGATTAAAATATAATAGTGGAATATAATGAATTTATGGATGCAATCTATGTGAGTTTCTAATGATTATTTCTTAGTTATAGATTATAAGTAATCTTTATTTTTCTTTCTATTTCTCTCCACTTTTTGATGAAATAAGCACATATAGTGAGCATTTTTCTTTTAAGTCAGCCAATAATAATAGATCTGTGTAAAACTTCAATTCCAACATACATTAGCTTATGATTTTCCCAAGTGGTTGAATTCAATGAAGATTTCTATTTGTGTAGGAAAAAATAAAATCCCAAATAAGTGGAATTTCTCAGATGCATTCCTCCAGTTCATCAACTGAAATTTTTGTTATTGTTATTTAATAAGTCAATACCCAGTGGACAACATTTTATAGGAAAAACATCTCTATTTTGTCCTAGAAATTTTGGTGCAAAGAAGATAAAACTGCATGTATGCATGTTCTTTTTTCAAGTGCTAAATGATGCACAAATGCTAAGTGATGTAAACTTTGGAACTATGATAGTAAGTTAGATATAGAGTGGTTTCAGTTTACCATTTCAACTTTATTTGTTTCTAATTAGAATGCATATTCTCTCACTCAGTATCTCTTATATAAACTAAAGCTTATTTGACTTCAATGTTGGCTGATGATATTGGAGGTATGCCATTAATTTCTTTAAAGACCAAAATAAAATGGTATCTTTAGGATTCAATATGATTATAATTGAAGAAGATATGTACATTTAAAGATACTGGAATTAATTTTGCCTGAGCTTAAAAATATTCCTATGATCTAATACATTTTGTAGCTTAAATATGATATGGGCTGCATTTAAAAAAATTGTTATAATTGGCCATTCTCCAAAAATAATAATAATTTCATAAAAACTTAATTGCCTTTATGATTTCCTGATTACTTTATTCATGTCCTATTCTTAAACATTCTTTCAGCTGCTAATTACTTTGTTAAGAACATTCTCATTTTCTTTCGAAGCTTTCTCTATTTGCAGTTTCACTAAGAGGTTTTTAAGAAAATTGTAAAAGTTAAGGCTGGACATGGTGGCTCGCGCCTGTAATTTCAGCACTTTGGGAGGCCGAGGCCGGTAGATTACCTGAAGTCAGGAGTTCGAGACCAGCCTAGCCAACATGGTGAAACTCATCTCTACCAAAAATACAAAAAGTAGCATGGTGTGGTGGTGTGTGCCTGTAATCCCAACTACTCAGGAAGCTGAGGCAGGAGAATCACTTGAACCCAGGAGCTGGAGGTTGCAGTGAGCCGAGAGATCACGCCACTGCACTCCAGAGTCTTGCTCTGTCTCAAAAAAAAAAAAAAAAAAAGAAAAGAAAAGAAAATGATAAAAATTAGCTACATGCAAACAACATACCTTATTAAATTATGAGGGTAAATGTTGATATTTTAGCTCCTAAACTGCATGTTACTCTCTTAAGTCGTCTTATATATATAGGTATATATATATATAGAGAGAGAGAGAGAGAGAGAGAGAGGTAATGAAGTTTAACAAAAATACCATTTTATTAAGACCTCTGCTATCTTCAAGTTTCTAAAGATGTTAAGATTTGACCCTTAACAACTAAGGAAGGAAAAGAGTTCATTATACTCTAGGGAGAAAAAATTGCAGTTAAATGTTTAGATTAAAGTGGGATAAAAAAGTTCCCCTTCTTCCCCCAACCTTTTGCTCACCTAAAAGTATATCCCATAATACTCATTTTGAGTTAAAATTAACCAGATATAAACTAGAATTCTAGAATCAGAAAATATATAAGGGGGTATACAAATGTTAGTTATTGTCACATATGAGGTCACCATAAAGCAACAAATAGATGTATCATTTCAAAGGATAAAAGTTACCAAGAAGAAAGATTTCCAAGCACTCTAAAATAGAGCATCCAAACAAGGCAACAGTATAATTTGACTACCTCTAGAAGACATGTTTACTGGACTCAAACATCACCAAGTTTAAAAATTCTAGCAGATTTGTGCTGCATGCTTTCTATTAAGTTTCTATGGTTTTCTACATACGTGCACCGTTGTCAAAAATTTTTCATGATTTCATCTATGGTTATCAAAGACCGTGCTGTAAATATCATATAAACTGATGGCGGAAGGCCATTTTTTTTCTAAGATATCTAAGAAGACATCTAGAAAGTAGATATTCTAGACTAGGGATTCACAACCTAGAGTCTGCATGCCAATTACCAATTGCAGCAGTAATTCTCAATATTACTGTATGCAATAATAATAATATATTTACTCTTATGTGGGCTTCAGGGGAGGAGAAAAAATTTTCAAGATATTTTTGCCAGTCAAAATGAGTCAATGCACTCTGGAGTTTGATAATTGCTACCTTGGAGTCAAATTATACTTTAAATTGTTATAGCTAACCTAATCCTCCAAACTTTGGTCTTTTTCTGACATCTCCTATTACAAGGAACTGTCCAACAAGATGTACCAGCCTGGAATATAGAAGTTCTTCTTGTCACCTCCCTCTTCATCACATGCCATATCATTCCATTAACAGTGCCGATCAATTTTACCTCCTGCATCTCATGTATCTGTCCACACCTATCCATACCTATTATTATGTTCTTAGCCTGAGGACCTGTGTGTCTGAAATATGACAGCTGCATTTTAACTAGCTCCCCCATATTCATACCCCAAAATTAAAATATTTACTTCAGGCAAAAATGGCATGAGCTTATCATAAAATTCAGAGAAATACAAAAAAACAGAACAAGAATCAGTCTTAATTTATTTCAGTAGGTCAGATCATAGCATGTCTTTTTATATCATGTTATGTTTGTTCCTGATCTCTTTAATTTTATTATAATTATTCCTTGGTTTCCTCTAATTTGTTACTGAGCAATATAGTTTCATTGAAAACCCAGGAAGGGATTTATCTTTCCCAAGTCTTATGAATTTGAGAATAATGACCTGAGAGAAACTAAGTTGGAAATGAGATTCTTAGATTGTCCCATGTTGTCTCCTAGCATCATATGAAGTCTAAAGAAATCAGGCTTTCTGGCTATGTGCTTTTCAAAATTATTATTATCAACATTTATGTTCCAAATCTCAGAGTGTATGATGCAGTATTACTGATTCTGTATCAAATTTTGTGAGAGCTGAACTGCCCTTACTATTTAGAAAAGGCAATTTTATCATCCACCTAAATATCTTTTTTTACATAGTATTTTTTTCTGGAAACATAAATAATGTGTCTGTTGATTTTATTTGCATATCTTGCAGAACTATTTCCTGAAATAATATTTACTCTACTTTTTTCTTCCCTGTGTTTTTGTGCCTTTTCTCATTTCTCTAATCCTTGATTATAACTGTGCTTTCAGCCAAGTTCATTGTACTTTTGGAGAAATTTTCCTTTAACTCTGAAATGGTTTTATTATTCTCTTCTATTTCCTTCTGAGATATTTCAGTTCACTTTGATTCTTTTTTGGGTGAGGGGTGTCTCTTTAAACTCTTTCTGATATCTTGTAAAATAAATATGAAACATACATAGTCTCACAAATACTACACGTTTGTAGAAACCTGCATTCTAAATCATTCCTTTGAGTCCGAAGCTAAAACTTGACAGATGTTGCTTTTATCCTCCTTTCTTTCCAGTTTTTTTGTTGTTATTGTCATACATTTGTATGTGTTTGCTATGTTTGCTTACTTTCTTTTGTTTAGTTTCATTTGCTATACCTCTGCAGTGACCCTGTACTTGTTCCTTTCTGAACTGTGAATGATGGCATTTAGTCAAAGTCTGAAATCTAGTGAGAGGCAGGAGACTCTCCTGATGCCATCTACAATTTCATGTCCGACTTGTCAAGATGAACCACAAATCTGCTATATTCTTTGTCACTGGGTGCAGTTTTACACTAAGATTTTGCAGGTAGAGGTTTGTAAGCCTCCTTGTGACGCTCCTTAACTCACAGCTCCTCTGGGTTTTAATCTTCTAATACTATGTCATTTCCTCTCCCACCTTTCAAATATCTTTTTTTTTTTTTTTTTTTTTTCCTAGCAGGTTCACTTATTAGAAGGGAAGCGGTTATCCTACGACAAACGTGTCCCTTGCTATTCTCCACTCCGAAATGTGGAACTGAGCAGTACCAGTGACTGCTACTCCCTGCCTTCCATTTGATCCCTTCAAACTCTTGGATCTTGTTCTACTAATAAAGGGAACATCAGATAAGCCTTTCAGAAATGCATCATTTTCTTTTCTTTTCTTTTTTATTTTTATTTATTTATTTATTTATTTTTTTTTTTTGAGACCTAGTCTTGGTCTGTCGCCCAGACTGGAGTGCAGTGGTGCCATCTTGGCTCACTGCAAGTTCCGCCTCCCGGGTTCACGCCATTCTCCGGCCTCAGCCTCCCGAGTAGCTGGGACTACAGGTGCCCACCACCACGCCCGGCTAGTTTTTTTTTGTATTTTTAGTAGAGACGGGGTTTCACTGTGTTAGTCAGGATGGTCTGGATCTCCTGACCTCGTGATCCGCCCGCCTCGGCCTCCCAAAGCATTTACTTTTAAAGATGTACGTATTCTACATGAGATTTAGAGAAGTTAGTGTTTAATCTTAACACGCTCTCTTGTTTTGGACCGTATTATGTTATTGTTAGGCAGATGTTGTTCATAATTTGTTGTCATCTTTACTGTTTGGTAGTTACAAACACATATGCACTTTTTTTTCGTTCTGTGTGTTTCAAGAAAAACAAACAAAAATACCCCAACAACTTTAAATTTATGTCTACATATTTGGACTTTTCCCTTCAATCTGATCTGTCCACGTGCAAAATGCAAAATGCAAATGCTACTACCCATGGCTGTTTGTGAAACCCTTGAAAGAACCACATTTCTAATAGATAAGCCCTAACATCTATAACAAATCTATGTAGCATCGTGTGCTTTACCTGCCCAGCCTCCATTTGCAGTTTAGTTCCATCCTTTCTGTGCTTCAGATCCCTCAGCCTTTTCTTCTATCCTATTTTTTTTCCATGCCTTTGTGCATGCTGGTGCTTTTAACAGAAGGTGCTTTATCCTACTCAACAACTCTTTCCCACATCAACAGTTTCTATAACTCAGAGATCAGCCGCTCCAAAGTTATTTTCTCAGGGAAGGTTTCTCAAGGAAGACTTCCGCACTCTATCCTTGGAATATTCTCACAATTTGCAACTTTTTTCAGAATGCTTATTATATTTGGGACATACACACTTGTTCATTAAATGAAGAATTTAATGAAAGAAAATGAGTGACAGAGTAGTATGTTAGTAACTGTATTTTACCATCTGAAGCGGTTGATAAAAGACTTTTAGTAAATACTATTAAGCAATATTCATTTAACAATTTTCTGAGGGGGCGGAGCAAGATGGCCGAATAGGAACAGCTTCAGTCTCCATCTCCCAGCGCGAGTACTGGGGTCATCTCACTCGGGAGTGCCGGACAATCGGTGCTGGTCAACTGCTGCAGCCCGACCAGCGAGAGCTGAAGCAGGGCTAGGCATCGCCTCACCTGGGAAGTGCCAGGGGGAAGGGAGTCCCTTTTCCTAGCCAGGGGAACTGAGACACACAACACCTGGAAAATCGGGTAACTCCCACTCCAATACTGCAGCTGTAACACTGGCACACCGGAGATTATATCCCACACCTGGCCGGGAGGGTCCCACGCCCACGGAGCCTCCCTCCTTGCTAACACAGCAGTCTGCGGCAATCTAACCCGCAAGGCAGCAGCGAGGCTGGGGGAGGGGCGCCCGCCATCACTGAGGCCTAAGTAGGTAAATAAAGCTGCTGGGAAGCTCGAACTGGGTGGAGCTCACAGCAGCTCAAGGAAACCTGCCTGTCTCTGTAGACTCCGCCTCTGGGGACAGGGCTCAGCTAAAGCAGCAGAGGCCTGTCCAGACGCGAACGACTCTGTCTGACAGCTTTGAAGAGAGCAGTGGATCTCCCAACAGGAGGTTGAGATCTGAGAAGGGGCAGTCTGCCTGCTCAAGTGGGTCACTGACCCCTGAGTAGCCTAACTGGGAGACATCCCCCACTAGGGGCAGTCTGACACCCCACACCTCACAGGGTGGAGTACACCCCTGAGAGGAAGCTTCCAAAGCAAGAATCAGACAGGTGCACTCGCTCTTCAGCAATATTCTATCTTCTGCAACCTCTGCTGCTGATACCCAGGCAAACAGGGTCAGGAGTGGACCTCAAGCAATCTCCAACAGACCTATAGCTGAGGGTCCTGACTGTCAGAAGGAAAACTATCAAACAGGAAGGACACCTATATCAAAACCCCATCAGTACGTCACCATCATCAAAGACCAGAGACAGATAAAACCACAAAGATGGGGAAAAAGCAGGGCAGAAAAGCTGGAAATTCAAAAAATAAGAGCACATCTCCTCCTGCAAAGGAGCACAGCCCATCGCCAGCAATGGATCAAAGCTGGTCAGAGAAGGATTTTGATGAGATGAGAGAAGAAGGTTTCAGTCCATCAAACCTCTCAGAGCTAAAGGAGGAATTACGTACCCAGCGCAAAGAAACTAAAAATCTTGAAAAAAGAGTGGAAGAATTGACAGCTAGACTAATTAATGCAGAGAAGGTCATAAACGAAATGACAGAGATGAAAACCATGACACGAGAAATACGTGACAAATGCACAAGCTTCAGTAACCGACTCGATCAACTGGAAGAAAGAGTATCAGCGATGGAGGATCAAATGAATGAAATGAAGCGAGAAGAGAAACCAAAAGAAAAAAGAAGAAAAAGAAATGAACAAAGCCTGCAAGAAGTATGGGATTATGTAAAAAGACCAAATCTACGTCTGATTGGGGTGCCTGAAAGTGAGGGGGGAAAATGGAACCAAATTGGAAAACACTCTACAGGATATCATCCAGGAGAACTTCCCCAACCTAGCAGGGCAGGCCAACATTCAAATTCAGGAAATACAGAGAACGCCACAAAGATACTCCTCCAGAAGAGCAACTCCAAGACACATAATTGCCAGATTCACCAAAGTTGAAATGAAGGAAAAAATCTTAAGGGCAGCCAGAGAGAAAGGTCGGGTTACCCACAAAGGGAAGCCCATCAGACTGACAGCAGATCTCTCGGCAGAAACTCTACAAGCCAGAAGAGAGTGGGGGCCAATATTCAACGTTCTTAAAGAAAAGAATTTTAAACCCAGAATTTCATATCCAGCCAAACTAAGTTTCATAAGTGAAGGAGAAATAAAATTCTTTACAGATAAGCAAATGCTTAGAGATTTTGTCACCACCAGGCCTGCCTTACAAGAGACCCTGAAGGAAGCCCTAAACATGGAAAGGAACAACCGGTACCAGCCATTGCAAAAACATGCCAAAATGTAAAGACCATCGAGCCTAGGAAGAAACTGCATCAACTAATGAGCAAAATAACCAGTTAATATCATAATGGCAGGATCAAGTTCACACATAGCAATATTAACCTTAAATGTAAATGGACTACATGCTCCAATTAAAAGACACAGACTGGCAAACTGGATGAAGAGTCAAGACCCATCAGTCTGCTGTCTTCAGGAGACCCATCTCACATGCAGAGACATACATAGGCTCAAAATAAAGGGATGGAGGAAGATCTACCAAGCAAATGGAGAACAAAAAAAGCAGGGGTTGCAATCCTAGTCTCTGATAAAACAGACTTTAAACCATCAAAGATCAAAAGAGACAAAGAAGGCCATTACATAATGGTAAAGGGATCAATTCAACAGGAAGAGCTAACTATCCTAAATATATATGCACCCAATACAGGAGCACCCAGA
The DNA here is from genome assembly GCF_002776525.5 of Piliocolobus tephrosceles. Lineage (NCBI taxonomy): Eukaryota > Metazoa > Chordata > Mammalia > Primates > Cercopithecidae > Piliocolobus > Piliocolobus tephrosceles. Next base: position 6,845,839 of record NC_045438.1, on the reverse strand, counting down.
TTCATAAAGCAAGTCCTTAGAGACTTACAAAGAGACTTAGACTCCCATACAATAATAATGGGAGACTTCAACACTCCACTCTCAACATTAGACAGATCAACAAGACAGAAAGTTAACAAGGATATCCAGGAACTGAACTCATCTCTGCACCAAGCGGACCTAATAGACATCTATAGAACTCTCCACCCCAAGTCAACAGAATATACATTCTTCTCAGCACCACATCACACTTATTCCAAAATTGACCACATAATTGGAAGTAAAGCACTCCTCAGCAAATGTAAAAGAACAGAAATTATAACAAACTGTCTCTCTGACCACAGTGCAATCAAACTAGAACTCAGGACTAAGAAACTCAATCAAAACCGCTCAACTACATGGAAACTGAACAACCTGCTCCTGAATGACTACTGGGTACATAACGAAATGAAAGCAGAAATAAACATGTTCTTTGAAACCAATGAGAACAAAGATACAACATACCAGAATTTCTGGGACACATTTAAAGCAGTGTGTAGAGGGAAATTTATAGCACTAAGTGCCCACAAGAGAAAGCAGGAAAGATCTAAAATTGACACTCTAACATCACAATTAAAAGAACTAGAGAGGCAAGAGCAAACACATTCAAAAGCTAGCAGAAGGCAAGAAATAACTAAGATCAGAGCAGAACTGAAGGAGATAGAGACACAAAAAACCCTCCAAAAAATCACTGAATCCAAGAGTTGGTTTTTTGAAAAGATCAACAAAATTGACAGACTGCTAGCGAGGCTAATAAAGAAGAAAAGAGAGAGGAATCAAATAGACGCAATAAAAAATGATAAAGGAGATAACACCACCGACCCCACAGAAATACAAACTACCATCAGAGAATACTATAAACACCTCTACGCAAATCAACTAGAAAATCTAGAAGAAATGGATAATTTCCTGGACACGTACACTCTTCCAAGACTAAACCAGGAAGAAGTTGAATCCCTGAATAGACCAATAGCAGGCTCTGAAATTGAGGCAACAATTAATAGCCTACCCACCAAAAAAAGCCCAGGACCAGATGGATTCACAGCTGAATTCTACCAGAGGTACAAGGAGGAGCTGGTACCATTCCTTCTGAAACTATTCCAATGAATAGAAAAAGAGGGAATCCTCCCTAACTCATTTTATGAGGCCAACATCATCCTGATACCAAAGCCTGGCAGAGACACAACAAAAAAAGAGAATTTTAGACCAATCTCCCTGATGAACATCGATGCAAACATCCTCAATAAAATACTGGCAAACCGGATTCAGCAGCACATCAAAAAGCTTATCCACCATGATCAAGTGGGCTTCATCCCTGGGATGCAAGGCTGGTTCAACATTCGCAAATCAATCAATGTAATCCAGCATATAAACAGAACCAAAGACAAGAACCACATGATTATCTCAATAGATGCAGAAAAGGCTTTTGACAAAATTCAACAGCCCTTCATGCTAAAAACGCTCAACAAATTCGGTATTGATGGAACGTACCTCAAAATAATAAGAGCTATTTATGACAAACCCACAGCTAATATCATACTGAATGGGCAAAAACTGGAAAAATTCCCTTTGAAAACTGGCACAAGACAGGGATGCCCTCTCTCACCACTCCTATTCAACATAGTGTTGGAAGTTCTGGCTAGGGCAATCAGGCACGAGAAAGAAATCAAGGGTATTCAGTTAGGAAAAGAAGAAGTCAAATTGTCCCTGTTTGCAGATGACATGATTGTGTATTTAGAAAACCCCATCGTCTCAGCCCAAAATCTTCTTAAGCTGATAAGCAACTTCAGCAAAGTCTCAGGATACAAAATTAATGTGCAAAAATCACAAGCATTCTTATACACCAGTAACAGACAAGCAGAGAGCCAAATCAGGAATGAACTTCCATTCACAATTGCTTCAAAGAGAATAAAACACCTAGGAATCCAACTTACAAGGGATGTACAGGACCTCTTCAAGGAGAACTACAAACCCCTGCTCAGTGAAATCAAAGAGGACACAAACAAATGGAAGAACATACCATGCTCATGGATAGGAAGAATCAATATCGTGAAAATGGCCATACTGCCCAAGGTTATTTATACATTCAATGCCATCCCCATCAAGCTACCAATGAGTTTCTTCACCGAATTGGAAAAAACTGCTTTAAAGTTCATATGGAACCAAATAAGAGCCCGCATCGCCAAGACAATCCTAAGTCAAAAGGACAAAGCCGGAGGCGTCACGCTACCTGACTTCAAACTATACTACAAGGCTACAGTAACCAAAACAGCATGGTATGGGTCCCAAAACAGAGATATAGACCAATGGAACAGAACGGAGCCTTCAGAAATAATGCCTCACATCTACAACCATCTGATCTTTGACAAATCTGACAAAAACAAGAAATGGGGAAAGGATTCCCTATTTAATAAATGGTGCTGGGAAAATTGGCTAGCCATAAGTAGAAAGCTGAAACTGGATCCTTTCCTTACTCCTTATACGAAGATTAATTCAAGATGGATTAGAGACTTAAATGTTAGACCTAATACCATAAAAACCCTAGAAGAAAATCTAGGTAGTACCATTCAGGACATAGGCAGGGGCAAGGACTTCATGTCTAAAACACCAAAAGCAACGGCAGCAAAAGCCAAAATTGACAAATGGGATCTCATTAAACTAAAGAGCTTCTGCACAGCAAAAGAAACTACCATCAGAGTGAACAGGCAACCTACAGAATGGGAGAAAATTTTTGCAATCTACTCATCTGACAAAGGGCTCATTTCCAGAATCTACAAAGAACTCAAACAAATATACAAGAAAAAAACCAACAACCCCATCAAAAAGTGGGCAAAGGATATGAACAGACATTTCTCAAAAGAAGACATTCATACAGCCAACAGACACATGAAAAAATGCTCATCATCACTGGCCATCAGAGAAATGCAAATCAAAACCACAATGAGATACCATCTCACACCAGTTAGAATGGCAATCATTAAAAAATCAGGAAACAACAGGTGCTGGAGAGGATGTGGAGAAATAGGAACACTTTTACACTGTTGGTGGGATTGTAAACTAGTTCAACCATTATGGAAAACAGTATGGCAATTCCTCAAGGATCTAGAACTAGATGTACCATACGACCCAGCCATCCCACTGCTGGGTATATACCCAAAGGATTATAAATTATGCTACTACAAAGACACATGCACACGTATGTTTATTGCGTCACTATTCACAATAGCAAAGACTTGGAATCAACCCAAATGTCCATCAGTGACAGACTGGATTAAGAAAATGTGGCACATATACACCATGGAATACTATGTAGCCATAAAAAAGGATGAGTTTGCATCCTTTGTGGGGACATGGATGCAGCTGGAAACCATCATTCTTAGCAAACTATCACAAGAAGAGAAAACCAAACACCGCATGTTCTCACTCATAGGTGGGAACTGAACAATGAGATCACTTGGACTCAGGAAGGGGAACATCACACACCGGGGCCTATCATGGGGAGGGGGGAGGGGGGAGGGATTGCATTGGGGAGTTATACCTGATATAAATGATGAATTGATGGGTGCTGACGAGTTGATGGGTGCAGCACACCAACATGGCACATATATACATATGTAACAAACCTGCACGTTATGCACATGTACCCTAGAACTTAAAGTATAATAAAAAAAAACCACATATAAGTAAATAATTAGATTGAGAACATGTATATTATTAAGAACAGTAAAACTAATTAGCACACATCCCTTGATAAGGACCAGCTTCTCTACTTTAGGGTCACACATCTATATTTATGTGTAATTATTTGTTAGCCTCCCTGGGGTAGCCTTCTTATCTTCTCTGTTGTATTGTAGGCTTTATCTGCACACCAGTCTGGCATTTGATTTTTAGGTAAATAATGTGACACACAGAGGGGCTATTCGGCAAATTTAGTGGTTGATAGTGGTGATGAAGTTAATCAAGATAATATTAAAGCCTTGCAGACTAATATTTTTATTTCTGTCTCTCATTAACTGGCTAAATGATACATCTGAAGTTCCTGCCATTTTCTTTCAGTATACTTAGATCATTACATATTTGACCACCTCTAGATAACCACAAAGTCTGGGTATAAATTCTGTCCACATTGTTTCCTCCCCTGCCAAAGTTGTATTAGTTTAAAAATTGGAACATGTAATGGATGTTATAGATGCTAAAGATTTTCATGTCTGCTATTACCAGTATATATTGATTGATTCCCTTGGTCTGCTTCACCAGCATTTTACGTCTGACAACACACAAAAACTTTGGTAGAGAAAAGTGCTTAAGTAACATTCGCTTCATAAATTACTAGATTAAAAAATGAACACCTTAAAAGTATGACTTTTTTGTTGAATTTTATGAATATTTTACATCAACTCTGGATTTTAAAATGTATTCATTTAAATTAAAAGTATTTATTGAATAGTATGTATTATCACTGAGCTAAGCAGTGTGGATACTGAAGATAGCAAATAAAAATAACAGATATTTAGAAAAATGCAAAGTAAAATCTTTGTGAAGACAAGGATATAGTTTATTATTTTGATCATTTTATCTTTGGTTCCTACATGACACAATATTTGCTGAATGAGAAAATAAGTCAGAAGTTTTCTTTGATTGTGCTTATTTAGTTTCCACTAAATCTTTATAAGGTCAGTTATCTTCATCCTCATCCACTTGGAAATCAAAGTCTTTCTAATCTGTTCTGCTGTGACTCCCTCAGAATATTTACTCTCTATTTTTTTCTATCCTCCTAGTTAGCACATGGCTGCAAAGCAAAAGAACCTGATTCGACTAACCATATGTATGGTTTCCTAAATGCATCTTATTCTATTATTCCATTATTGCACATATTTTTCTGTAGAAGACAAGCAGACTCAATATTACAAAACAATACTAAAATCAACGCATTTGTGGTATATACTTTAAGATGCTAGGTGAGTAGAGAAAAGGCAGTGTTTGTGTCTCCCTGGGAAACAGGCAGAGAAGACACCACAAAGACATCAAAACTGTATCTGGTAAGTGCAGGAAGAAAATGCTGTTTCACTGGATTATAGCTCAGGCTATCTGTAGAGAGTGCTGGGAGATGAAGTTGGAAAGGTGGGGAAAACCAGTCCATTACATTCCTCTCATACCCTCTTAAGGGACTGAACCAAGGGAGTTGCAAAAAGAATGGGAGCAAAGATATTTGTTAGTGTAAGATAGACTCTGCAAGATATGGTGACTGATTACGTGTGCGTGAAGGACCTCTAGAGAGGAATCAGAGTGTTCCTGAATTTTCTGGTTAGAGTAGTTGAATGGACAGCACTTAATGATTGCAATAGGAAATTCAGAAGGCGAGTTATATAGACTGAACTAAGATATATTTCTGAGTATGTTGTTCATAGGTGAATATGTCTAGTTTTTACCTATGGCCTGTTCTGTTCTTACTTTCCCCACTTCGGGTTTTATCACTTGTGTATTGGGTGCTGCCTCCTAAGACCCATATGTCACTACTCCCACATTCTAGCTACCATCTCATAGTCTCTACCATTACCCCCATCAACAAGCCCTGCAGCACACACATGCTGTTGCTGTTTGCCTTGTGGTGGTCTTTTTAAAAACATGATTTCCAGGATAAAATATGTTAACAAATGTTAACACCTGTTAACAGGTGAACCAACTTAACCAATTTGTTTGTATTTTTTTGAACTGATTTATTGTTTTTTCAAAGATATGAAACTGGAACACATAAGGTAATATTGCTAAAGGTAATATTGCAGAAGTAATTATCACAAAGAAATAATGGAAGATAGCGCTGACTGAAATATAACCAAAAGGAAAAATAAAGCAATTTCATGTCTGTCGCAGGTTGAATAGTGTTGCTGTAAAATTTATGACTAACCAGAACCTCAGAATGTGACCTTATTAGGAAATATGGTCTTTGCAGATGTAACTACTTAAGTTTAAAAAATGTCATATTAGATTAAAGTGGGCCCAAATTCAATGACTGGTGTCATTATAGAGAAGACACAGACATAGAGAGGCACACAGGGATAGTGGAAGTAAAACGTGGAGTGATATGTTTACAAGCCAAACAACAGCAAGGATTGCTGCCAATCACCAGAAACTAGGAAGAGGCAAGGAGGAATTTCACCGAAGATCCCTCAGAGACAATATGGCACTGTTGGTACCTTGATTATGTACTTCTCATTTCCAGATCTGCAAGGGAATACATTTCTGCTGCTTTAAGCCATCCAGTTTGTGGTAATTTGTTATGGCATTCGTACAGAACTAATATAATTTATGTATCATATATAATATTTGTCCAACCTAATTTCAAAACAGGTTTGACAGAACTGACAGTAAAATAACATATAAAATATAACATTGGACAAAAAGTCAATTAAATGTTAGAATTGTAATTTTGCAGTTCAGCGAAAGATTAGAGATTATCACATTAAGGAAGAGAATTTGTATTCTCAGTATGAACACACTGGCGATCACTGTTGAATAATAAGCCGCTCCCTACTCTTTCCGGTAACAAGAAATAAACAAACAAAACCATCATTGAAGTACAAGTGAAAGAGTGAGTATATTTCCCAACACATGTCCAATGTAAATATATTTTGTTATCAAATGGCAGGACGTATTCGCCTTTGTCTAGAGAGGTTGTATTTTTCTTGCAATAAATTTTAGGAGAAATCCATTTGGCTTAAGGACAAGCAACCCATATACGTCAATGGCTCTTAGAACTCTATAGGACAGAACAATAATTGCTGTTCATGGACATGACCCCGAGTCATGAGGGAAAGGTTCTGTTCAATGTATTCTGTTTCATAAACAGAGACTGTCTCATACATTTATAAAGTGTATATAAGTGAGCCTGAAAGAGATGACTGACAGTTATAGTCATGTCCAGTGTCAGTGGGAGAAGAATTGGCAGTACGACAGAGGACATTCAATGGAGTAAGGAGGGGCAGTATGACAGCTGGGTGGGGAGGGTGTAGGGGACTGCAGACTGATGGAGAAGGGAGAGTCACCAAAAGGACCGAGACTAGAAGCGACTCTTTGCCAGAAAAAAAAATGGTGTAGAGGAGTGAAAGATACTAATTTGTGGCTGCATGATGGGAGCAGTAGAGGGTGATAGGGAGTGGCAACAGAGAAAGAAAAAAAGTTTTATTCATTTCCTAGTTGTTTCCATGAGGTGTGAGCAACATCATTACCTACCACTTGCCAAGTACTTTCCATGTACCAACCACTATCCTAAGCTTTTTAAAAAAATGTACGTATGTCCTTTAATCTTCAAAGTAACCCAGTGAAGCAAACATCATTATACCCATTTTATGGGGTTTGGGAAACTTCTCTCAAACTACATAACTAGTAAATGACAAGAAGAGTATTGGAGGTCAATCTTCACTGTCAACTGAGGATTTATTCTTAACCATTTCCTTCTAAAGCCAACGCAGGGAGTCAGGCACACATCTGTGAGGACCAGAGACATCATATATTTATCTGTGGATGTTGAAAGGTTATACCTGTAACTGAATCATCAGGGAAGTCCACAGAAGTAGAAGGGTCCAGAAAAGACATCTCAGAAAGCTGAACCAGAAAAATGTCCTGCTTATTCAACCACTTAAAGCAATGATAGATATATTAATGAATGAGATTTTAGTGCAGGCGATAGTTTCTATTTCCAAATTTCATGTACTGAATTATTTTACTATTAGTTTAATGTTACTTTCTATTAATTATTTTCCCCAAATTCATGGTTATCTACTTTTTACTTGAGTGGGACACAGCTATCCTTCATTTCAGATTCTTTTTTTGCCAGAGTCAGATTATAGATCTAAGTTCAAAGAATTTTACTTATACTGAGGATCAGCAGGTGTTCTAAGAGTGTCTGTGGAGACTTCATCTCCAGACACAACTTTAAAATGATGCTAGAGTTGCAAGTATCAGCCACCCTAGAAAATAGTCAGGTGCCATCAAGGACTATGTCCAGGAAGTTTGGGATGGGTGCTCTGACAAATGTATTACAGAGATGGGTGCTCTGACAGATGTATTAGAGAGATTTTTTATTAAATATAATTTAGATATGACTTTGTATGATTAGCTATAGGTTTATTCACGACTTTTATTCCCAGGTTATGGCCAATAAATATTGCATTGCTAATTGAACTGAGTGAAATTACATTGTCATTGAAATATTTATGAATGTATCTTTATACATTTACACCCACATCAATATCAAGAAAAAAACTGATGTCTTGTTTGAAACAAAACCAAAAAGTGACAAAATAACCAAATGCAAATGGTTCTAATTGATATAATTAAGAAATGAAGAGATCAATTAAATATGGTTCAGATTCTAAAACACTATGACAAAATTTTGTGTGCCTTTCAAATGCTTGACGTTGTTTGATGGATTTCCCATGTGGCATAGAAAGTTTAACAAGGTAGACCTCATGGGATAAATTTTAAGGTATCTTATATTTTTTTTTAGAGAACAAGTGCACTCATAAATCCTCATTCTTGATAGACAGATAATTACATGGCTCAAAGTATTTGGTTTCAGTGTTTATACTGAATGACTTATCCAGGGAATCACTGCGCTCTGCACACGTCATACAGTATTGGGCTTACATGGCATGAAGGATGGTCATTATTTGGGGGGAGGGGGGAAGGGTTGAATGACTGGTCCTCCTTGACAGAATGACCTTGTTTAATGCCCTCTGTGACATTCACTCCTCCATTCTTGATCAGCCAGTTCCATTTATCATTCTAATTAGGCAGCATCTTGCCAGCTCAATCAGCCTCAATTACTTTAGGCCTCATTAGTGACTGACATTCTGTAACAAGTGTATCTTTGAAGGAGCAAGGTCAGATAAAGAAGTTCAGTGCATAGAGAGCAAGCACATTCCTATCTCTATACTTGAGACTTTCAAATTTAGCAGGACAACCATAAGATGGTCAAACTTTTTATCTCACAGATTAGAGCTATCTGGTCAAAAATATTTTGTTTGTATTTAGTATCATCTAAATGCTCTCAAAATTTGACGTCTGAATTTCTGGTCAGAGAATTCAAAACAATGTTATCACCTAAAGTCTACAGGTAATAGTTTTCTATAATGAAAATTGATTCTTTCATGGTGTTTACCTTTGTTTCATATAAGTGAATCAGCAAAATGAAACAAAAAGAAGAAAAACGCTGTTCAGAATTGGTGATTAATAGATGAGATTTTCGGTTTTCATTTATTTAAACCTAGAAGAATACACGTAAAATTATGAAATCATTGCATTTGCTAATGCTGATATATTGCCAATATCTGGAGGAATTTTTGTCATATGCTATTTGTAAAATATGGATACATACGGTTAAGTTCTAGAAAATAATTTGAAAAAACATTAAGATAGCAGTATTATTATAATTTTACTTTGCTTTTGTTGTTTTTAATAGTGTTATATATATTTAAGGTTAGCATTTACTAAGATTTTTAATGTTTTTTGTTTCTTTCTTAAATGCAAGTCAGGAACACGATCCTCAAGGTAATATTTTGTTTATTTTTTTTGGCCTCAAAATTCTGAAAATAATCCACATTTTGTTTGGAGAAAAGTTATTGGAACATAAATCAATTCCATTCAATAATCTGTTAATAAATCCCTGCTACATGCCAAGTACCAGTGATTTAAGTGTGTATGAAACAAAATCTTTGTTTTCTGGAGCAAACAGGTAAACAAGAAGACCAACACACAGACATATAAACAAATAATTACAATGTAATGTTATCCATACAACAAAAGAGCGTTACAGAAAACTGGGGAAGAGACATCTAGCTCTATCCAAGGTTACAGTGGATGACATCACAGAAGAAGAGGGGTTTACAGAAGATTTCAAAGATACAGAGTTGTTGAAAAGGCGGATAAAGGAAGTGAGAAAGAACCATGAAGAATAGCATTTCCTATAGGGGAAGAATATAAAGAGGAGAGGAGGAGGGTGAATTGTTGACCCAGCTGGAGAACCATGGGACAGAGTGGCTGACAAGAAGCTTTGAAGAGCAGCCAGACACCAAGACCTTGGGTGGGAGAATGTAACGCACATTTCCTGGGCTTTGCCCTCCAGGGTAGACAACCTCATTAGTTAGCTACAGAAACCAAGGTCTGAGTTTCCAACTTTGCTCCTCAATCTTTCATCTCTTTTTCCCTGCTTTACCTGCTACCAGGTACTAAGCCCTTACTTACAGGTTTCTTGCTCTGACTTTGAGTCCAGGTATTTTATTTGTTCTTAGGGAAGAACATCTGACTTGGGATAATTTGACTTAGGGATAAACACTATGATTTAACCTTTGCCCAGGTCTTGAATCCCCTGATTATGGTCCTGATGGCTGCCATATGTACAATGGAGATGCAGATATTCCCTCTTCCTAAGGCCAGCCTAGAAATATTTTTCTGTTTGTACCTGTTATGATGTGTTTAGAGGAAAGTATACTTTTCAGTGGGACTGTACATTGTTTAATTGAATTCAATATTAATAAATAAAATTTAAAACATATTCCACAAATAAGGCCTACTAATACTCAAAAGTGTCATTATAAATCCATTATAGTGTCTCGGTAGAGACACTGCTCATAAACTGTTCCTTTTTCAGCAACTGTAATTTTGTTGTTGTTGCTTTAGGAAAAGTTTTATTATGGTTACAGAACAGAATTGAAGTGTATCTGCAAGTTGATATAAAGATATTTTCTGAGAATAAATTCCAAATGTGATAATTTGTAGAAACTTTCAATTGTCATATAAAAAGAGTTTAAACATACCTTCAGATTTCTTCCAACAAATGAGTTACGATACGCAATATGCACTCAAGGTTAGTAGAAAATTAACCCGTAATAAGAATCATTTCATGTGACTAAACAAATTCCCAATGAGAAGATAGGCATATCTAAAAGATGTTGTATTTTCCAACTATCAAAATATATCAAATATATGAAAAAATGACCTCAATGATTACGTGTACTAACTGGAATAATACTGGTTCAGTTTAATACTTAAACCTATGTACTTAGAAAACTAAGCATGGGGAGGGTCCAAGAAGGCCAACTAGAAACAGCTGCAGTAGGAGGCTCCCATCAGGAACAACAAAAACAGAGAGTGAATCCTGCACCAGCAACTGAAGTATCCAGGTTCTCTCATTGGGGCTAACTAGGCAGTTGGCACCACCCACAGAGAGAGAGAGGAAAAGCAGGGTGGTGCAACAGCCTACCTGGGAGCCACGTGGGGTAAGGGGAGCTCTCACCCCCAGCCAAGGGAGGAAGTCAGTGGTTGTGCTATCCTGCCCGGGACACCATGCTTTTTCAATGCATCTGTGCAACTTGCGGATCAGGATATTATCCTCGTGAGCCCATGCCACCAGGCCCTTGGGTCTCAAGCACAGAGCTGTACAGATTCTCAGCGGCCACTCGGCTGGAGACTGCCTATGATTACGAGTTCCCCGGGGGAATTGTGGCCATCATTACTGTGGCTGCCTGCTGCTGAAGATGACTGAGCTCTTGTGGGTGAAAAGTGTCAGTCATCACTGCAGTTCCAGCCCGCTATTTTCACCTGTGTGTGACTGGAAGAATTGGACCCAGGAGGGATTTCCCACAGTGCAGCATAGTGGCTGTGGCAGATCATGGCCAGACTGCCTCACTGGGCTGGACCCTGGCCCATGCCTCCTCACTGGGCGGGGCCTCTCTGCAGGAATTTCAGCTACTCCAGCCAGAAATTTAAGTTTAGGGATAGAACTCTGATATCCTTGGGACTAAGCCCCTGGAGGCAGAGGTGGCCGCAGTCACCAAAGATCAGCAGACTTAGTCTCCCCCTGCTGACTCTGAGGAATCCAGGCAGGCCAGAAGAGTGGGATTTTCCACCAGTGCAATGCACTCCCTCTGCCAAGGTGCAGCCAGAGTGCTTCATTAAGCAGGTCCTGGATCCTGTACCTTCTGACTGGGTGAGACCCCCCCCCAACAGGGGTCTCCAGATACCTTATACAGGAGAGTTCCCAGTGGCATCAGGTCGGTGCCTCTCCAGGATAGAGATCCCAGAGGAAGGAGCAGGCAGCCATGTTTGCTGTTCTGCAGCCTCCACTGGTGACATCTCCAGGTGCAGGAGGGTCCCAGGAGAATAAGTTCTGTAGTGAAACCCCAGCAAACTGCAGCAGCCCTATGGAAGAGGGGTCTGAGTTTTAAAAGAAAAACAAACAAACAGAAAGCAACAGCATCAACAAAAAGTCCCCACAAAAACCCCAACCAAACGGCAGCAGCCTCAAAGATTGAAGCTAAATAAACTCACAAAGATGAGAAAGAATCAACAAAAAAATGGTGAAACTCAAAAAGTCAGAGTGCCTCTTCTCCTCCAAATAATTCCAACATTTCAGCAAGGGCACAGAACTGGGCAAAGGCTAATATTGATGAATCAGCAGAAGTAAGCTTCAGAAGGTGGGTAATAATGAACTTTGCTGAACTAAAGAAGCATGTTCTAACCCAATGCAAAGAAGCTAAGAACAATGATAAAACATTGCAGGAGCTGTTAACCAGAATAACCACGTTAGAGACAAACATAAATGACCTGCTGGAGCTGAATAACACAACACGAGAACTTCACAGTGCAACTATAAGTATCGATAACTGAATAGACCAAGCAGAGGGAAGAATTTCAGAACTTGAAGCCTATCTTTTTGAAATAAGACAGGCAGACAAGTTTAGAGAAAAAAGAATGAAAAGAAATGAACAAAAACTCTGACAACTATGATTATGTGAAAAGACTGAACCTGAGACTGACTGGGGTACCTGAAAGAGATGGGGAGAAAAAACCAAGTTGGAAGACATACTTCAGAATATCATCCAGAAGAGCTACCCAATCTAGCAAGACAGCCCAACATTCAAATTCAGGAAATCCAGAGAACCCCAGTAAGATAATCCATGAGAAGATCAACCCCAAGACACATAATTATCAGATTCTCCAAGGTCAAAATAAAGGAAAAAATGTTAAGGGCTGCCATAACAAAAGGTCAGGCCATCTACAAAGGGAAGCCCATTAGACTAACGGTGGACCTCTCAGCAGAAATTCTATAAGCCAGAAGAGATTGGGTACCAATATTCAACGTTCTTAAAGAAATTCAAAATTTGAATTTCCAACCCAGAATTTTGTATCTAGCCAAACTAAGCTTCATAAGTGAAGCAGAAATAAAATCCTTTTCAGACAAGCAAATGCTGAGGAACTTTGTCACCACCAGGCCTGCCTTGGAAGAGCTCAGGAAGGAAACATTAATACTGGGGGAGGGGAGGAAGAACAAACTGTCATCAGCCACTGCAAAAACACACTGAAGTAGAAAGACCAATGTCACTATGAAGCAAATACATCAACAAATCTGCAAAATAACCAGCCAGAATCCTGAAGACAGGATCAAATTCACACATAACAATATTAACCTTAAATGTTAATGGGCTAAATGCCCCAATTAAGATACAGAATGACAAGCTTGAAAAAGAGTCAAAACTCTTCGGTGTGCTATACTCAAGAGACCCATCTTATGTGCAAATACAGACATAGGCTCAAAATAAAGGGATGAAGGAAAAATTACCAAGCAAACGGAAGGCAGATAAAAAAAGGGGTTGCAATCTGACTTTCTGACAAAGCAGACTTTAAACCAACAAAGATCAGAAAAGACAAAGAAGAGTCTTAAATATGGTAAAGGGATCAATTCAACAAGAAGAGCTCACTATCCTAAATATATATGCACCCAATATAGGAGCACCCAGATTCATTTTAAAAAGTTTTTAGAGGCCTACACAGAGACTTAGTCTCCCACACAACAATAGTGGGAGACTTTAATACCCCATTGTCAATATTAGATCATCAAGACAGAAAATTAAGAAAGATACTCAGGACTTGAACTCAGCTCTGAATCAAGTCGACCTGATAGGCATCTACAGAACTCTCCACCCCAAATCAACAAAATATACATTCTTCTCAGTGCCAAATGGCACTTATTCTAAAATCGACCACATAATTGGAAGTAAAACGCTCCTCAGTAAATGCAAAAGAACTGAAATCATAACAGATGGTCTCTCAGACCACAGCACAAATTAGAACTCAAAGTTAAGAAACTCACTCAAAACCACACAATTGCATGAAAATTGCACAACCTGCTCCCGAACTACTCCTAGGTAAATATGAAATTAAGGGAGAAATCAATAATCTCTTCGAAACCAATACAAACAAAGAGACAACATATCGGAATCTCAGGGACTCAGAAAAAGCAGCATTAAGAGGGAAATTGTTAGCACCAAATGCCCACATCAAAAAGCTAGAAAGATCTCAAATCAACACCCTAACATGACAACTAAAAGAACTAGAGAACCAAGAGCAAACATCCCTAAAGCTGGCAGAAGAATAAAAATAACCAAGATCAAGGTGGAACCGAAGGAGATAGAGACATGAACAACCTTTCAGAAAATCAGTGAATCTAGAGAGAGCTGTTTTTTTTTTTTTAGAAAAAAATTAATAAAATAGATAGCCTGCGAGCTAGATTAATAAAAAAGAAATAAAGAATCAAATAGACACAATAAAAATGATAAAGGGATATCAACACTGCCCCCCCAGAAATACAAACAACCAGTTGAGAATACTATAAGCAACTCTATGCAAATAAATTAGAAAATCGAGAAGAAATGGATAAATTCCTGGACAAATACATCCTCCCAAGACTGAACCACAAAGTTGAATCCCTGAATAGACAAATGAGTTCTGAAATTGAGGCAATAATAAATAGCCCACCTACCAAAAAGAAGTCCAGGACCAGATGGATTTATACCTGAATTCTACGAGAGGTACAAAGAGGAGCCAGTACCATTTCTTCTGAAATTATTCCAAACAATTGAAAAGGAGGGAATTCTCTCTAACTCATTTTATGAGGCCAGCATCATCCTACTAACAAAACCTGGCAGAGATATAACAACAAGAAAAAAATAAAAACTTCAGGCCAATATCCCTGATGAATATCAATGCAAAACTCCTCAATAAAATACTGGCAAACTGAATTCAGCAGCACATCAAAAAGCTTATCCACCATGATTAAGTCAGCTTCATCCCCAGGATGCAAGGCTGGTTAAACATATGCAAATCAATAAATGTAGTTCATCATATAAACAGAACTAAAGACAAAAACCTCATAATTATCTCAATAGATGCAGAAAAGGCCTTCAATAAAATTCAATATTCCTTCATGTTAAAAACTCTCAAGAAACTAGGCATTGAAGGAACATACTTCACAATAATAAGAGCCATATATAACTAACCCACCGCCAATAGCATACCGAATGGGCAAAAACTGGAAGGACTTCCCTTGAAATCTGGCACAAGACAAGGATGCCGTCTCTCACCACTCCTATTCAACATAGTATTGGAAGTTCTGGTCAGGGCAGTCAGGCAAAAGGAAGAAATAAAGCATATTCAAATAGGAAGATAGGAAGTCAAACTTTCTTTGTTTGCAGACAACATGATTCTATATCTAGAAAACCCCATTGTCTCAGCCCAAAAGCTTCTTAAGCTGATAAGCAACTTCAACAGAGTCTCAGAATACAAAATCAATATGCCAATATCACAAACATTCCTATACACCAACAACAGACAAGCAGAGAGCTAAATCATGAATGATTTCCCATTCACAATTGCTACAAAGAGAATAAAATACCTAGGAATACAGCTAACAAGGGAAGTGAAGGAGCTCTTCAAGGAGAACTACAAACCACCACTCAAGAAAATCAGAGAGGACACAAACAAATGGAAAAACATTTCGTGCTCATGCGTAGGAAGAATCATATTGTGAAAATGTACATACTACCTGAAGTAATTTATAGATTCAATGCTATTCCCATTAAACTACCATTGACATTCTTCACAGAATTAGAAAAAAACTAGTTTAAAATTCATATGGAACCAGAAAACAGCCCACACAGCCAAGACAATCCTAAGCAAAAAGAACAAAGCTGGAGGCATCACACTACCCAACTTCAAGCTATAGTACAAGGCTACAGTAACCAAAACGGCATGCTACTGGCACAAGAACAGACACATAGACCAATGGAACAGAATAAAGATCTCAGAAATAAGACTGCACATATACAGTCATCTGACCTTTGACAAACTGAACAAAAACAAGCAATGGAGAAAAGATCCCCTGTTTAATAAATCGTGCTAGGAAACTGGCTAACCATATCCAGAAAATTGAAACAGGACCCCTTCCTTACACCTTGTACAAAAATTAACTCAAGATGAATTAAATACTTAAATGTAAAACCCAAAACTATAAAAATCCTGGAAGAAAATCTAGGCAATACCATATAGGACATTGTTATGGGCAAAGATTTCATGACAAAAACATCAAAAGCAATTGCAGCAAAAGCAAACATTGACAAATGGGATATAATTAAACTGAAGAGCTTCTGCAAAGGAAAAGAAACTATTGTCAGAGGGAACAGACAATCTACAGAATAGGAGAAAATTTTTGCAATGTCTCCATCTGACAAAGGTCTATTATGCAGAATCTACAAGGAACTTAAACAAATTTTCAAGAATAAACAAGCAACCCCATTAAAAAGTGGGCAAGGGACATGGATACTTCTCAACAGAAGACATTTATGCAGCCAAGAAACATATGAAGAAAAGCTCAACATAACTGATTATTAGAGAAATGCAAAGCAAGACCAGAATAAGATACCATCCCATGCCAGTCAGAATGGTGATGATTAAAAAGTAGAGAAACAGCAGATGCTGGCAAGGCTGCAGAGAGATAGGAACACTTTACACTGTTGGTGGGAATGTATATTAGTTCAACTATTGTGCGAGACAGTTTCATGATACCTTAAACACCTAGAACCAGAAATACCATTTGGCCCATCAATCCCATTACTGGGTATATACTCAAAGGAATATAATTCATCCTATTATAAAGATACGTGCATATGTATATTCATTGCAGCAGTATTCACAATAGCAAAGATGACATGGAATCAATGCAAGTGCCCATAAATGATAGAATGGATAAAGAAAATGTGATATGTATACACCATGGAATACCATGCAGTCATAAAAAGGAATGAGATCATGTACTTTGCAGGGACATGGATGGAGTTGGAAGCCATTATCCTCAGCAAACTAACACAGGAACAGAAAACCAAATACAACATATTCATGTTCTCACATATAAGTGGGAGCTGAACAGTGAGAACATATGGACGCAGGAAGGGGAACAACACACACTGGGCCCTGTCATGGGGGTGGAGGAAGCGAGAGCATCAGGATAAATAGCTAATGCATGTGGGACTTAATACCTAGCTGATGGGTTGATAGGTGCAGCAAACAACAATGGAACATGTTTACTTATGTAACAAATCTGCACGTCCTGCACATGTATCCCAGGACTTAAACTACAATTAAATTAAGTTTTTAAAAAAACAAATTAAGGTAGGACACATGTTGTTAAACATTTCATATTTTCCAAATAACCAGGCTGCTTTGTTATATTATTACACTGAAGAAAATCGAATGCTTCTACAGATGATATAAACTTTGTTCATTTTATCCCCAATAATTCACAAGTGAGATTTGCGTGCTAACAAAAGAGAACAGGTTTTATTTGCAGCCAGCCACCTTCTTCTATTGCCTCTTCTCCAGTCCTTGTAATTTCCCTAAATTCTGAATCTGCTCTGGGAAAGCATAATTTTCCTTGTATCCATTGTTTTCCATCTTCTGCAGGACCTGTGAAGCTTAGCTACATTCTCCTAAGTTCTTGCTAACCATTACTCAATCTCCATCCTTCACAATGTGACAGTCATTTCTTTCTTTCTGCCACGAATTGATTAACGTGATACCCACTCTTAACCTGTGCTTCTGAGAGTGCTTAGTGTGTGTAACCTAGTAAATACCAGATAAAAGCCTACAGTACAGCTCATTTGCAACACTGTGTATCGTCCTGGCTGGGAAAATACACTGGGAGATATCCAGCTGTGTGTATAAATCAATTCCTTTCACACCCATGAAAAGCTGGATATTTCTGCCAGCTGGAGCTATTGAAAGATGGAAGGTTGTGTGTGAAAACTTCTACAGTTGTTTGTATTAGTTCTAAAGAATATAAAGAGAATTACAGCACAGAATAGTGAAAAATATTTCAGCCCTGTGCACTACTACTCTACTGAAAACCTGTGCTTCAAAAAGTGATACATAACAACTTGTAAAGCCACATAGAGAAATTTGGATCTGCTGCGGGATTTCCATTTGTCTATTTAATTTACTTTAGCACTCAACAGGTTTTTATTTTCTTCCATCTATAGAAAGTTTCATAACATTTTCTGCATAACTCAAAGACTAAAGTGCAAAGTAAGAATACAAAAAATTGTATTAAGCACAAACTGCTGTGCACAAGCTTGAATACTGACAGTTTGCTTGCCACCACCCATGTGTTACCTATAACAGGAGAATAGCCAATATTAAAATTTCCTTGGGTTATGGTGGAGCATTTGTATCTGTGGAAGAATTTTTAAATCCAAATTTCTACTAAAATATACTTCTCAATTAACAACAGAAAAAAAACCACTAAAATATTACAATAAATTCTAAAATAATTTGAGCCAATTTATCGAAAGTACTGAGTTAGCACTACCACATGCCCTTAATCTTTGTGGGTAGCTCTGAAAGAAGTCTCTGGGTAACCATGATTGTTGTTTATACATGCTAAATTCTTTTCTTAGATGTTATTTAAACAACGTTTTAAAAATGTTTATACTTAGAAAAACAAGTGAATCACTATCAACAACTAAAATCAGTATCTAATGCAGACTTGTTCCATAGTCCAGAGATCCAATAAAGATGGTCATTCAGAATGTTGAAGGAAAACAACCCCAAGAGCAGAAATGGCAAACAAACTCCATCTTCCATATCAGCTCTCATCAATTAATTGTGGCCTCCGAAGCTGTTCATGGAGCAGAAGTTTAAGGCCTTACCAAAGTTCAGCTGGAGAAAGTATGGGTTTATCACTAATATCTGACAGTAACATGGCCAGGATAGTGTTGAAGATCTCCTGTCTACAGATTTTTAAATATAGTTTCACAGACCAAAGTGAAAGAAATTAAGGTACAGTGGAAATCAGAGACTAAGAAGAAAACAAACTTGAAAATGACACCAGGTATATGTGTTTGTTGTGAAAAATCTGCTATTGACACTGGCAAAATGAAAATTAAAAGAAAGGCTAGACAAGAAGCCAGAAGATATTTTATACGAAGATATGTTTTTTAAATAGAATTACAAGGTAACCTCAGAGTTTAGATACTGACTAAGCCCCAGAATGAAAATCGTTTGTACTGTTATAAATGTCTGTGTCATCAGTAATTGACTGATACTAAAGTCAGTTCTCAAATACTTAATAGCTGATTGGAGGGCGTGGGAGATGCCCAAGAATATTTGATTGACTTGCTTTTCAGAGGAGGGCAGTATTAAAAGCTAATTTTTAATTATGGTCTATTATAAAGTCAACCAGATAGAAAATATTGCCATATTATCTACAGACACGTCATTACATTCCCAGATTATTGAAGCAGAAAGGTACTAAGCAAAGTCTATTTTTAATTTGGATCAAATATTACTCCAATTTTGGAAGCAATAGCAAGAATAATAATAGCCTGGGAAAATTTAGAGTCCTGAGCCCAAAATACCATGGAAAATCCTATTCAATGGTTTCTAGCCTGCCATTCTATTCTCTCTAGCCCGTAGAACACCACTGTATTAGTCAGAGTTCTTCAGAGAAACAGACCGATAGGGTGTGTGTGTGTGTGTGTGTGTGTGTGTGTGTAAAGAAATCTATTTTAAGGAGTTGGCTCAGGTGATTAGGGAGGCTGGTAAGTCTAAAACCTATGGGTGGACTTGACTTGACTTTGCTTTACTCAAAGTCCAGTGATTTAAATGTTAATCTCATCCAAACACGCCCTCAATAAAACATCCATAATAATGTTTGACCACAATATGTGGCTGTGTCTCAGCCAAACTGACACATAAAATTAAGCATCACAACCACCAACCAAAGAGAAATGAAGAAACCACAAACCTAAGTCCAAAGTTTGATATGTCCTTACTATATTAAAGCATCATGGAAACTTAGAATGTGTCTCCTTTGCTTGAGGATTCAACTAGATTAAGTTATTCAACTATTTGTTGCACATTATTGCAGATTGTGTTCTATAAAAATGAATGCAACAACATCTTCCAGTATCCACTTTGCCATGTGAGTTTGTTATTTCTGCATCAAAGGAAGGGGTCTAATTTCCTTCTCTTTGAATCTGGGTTTCCCTTGGTGATTCAATTGTAACCAATAGAATTCAGTGGCAGTGACACTTCCTGACTTCTGAATGTAGGTCAGAAAAAAAACAGGACCGTTCCCCTTGGTCATTTGACCACTCACTCTCAGGATGCTCTCCCGTCACAGATGCCCCGCTGTGAGAAGCCAAAAGAGAGACTAAGCAGGGGCTTAGGTCAGCAGTTGCAGCTAAATTCATAACTTGAGTTATCCTACCTCAGATTCCAAGCATTTGAGTGCAGATACCCGAGATGATGTCAATCCTCAGTCATTCCTGTCACCTTCAGCCATGAGAATCTTCCAAGCTGAGGCCCTGGACAACATGCAGCAGAGATAAGCCACCCTCACTATGCTGGCCATAGAATACATGAGTATAATGAAAGAGTTGTCACTTTACGCTACTGAGTTTGGAGTGTTTTGCTAAATCATATGGATAACCAGAGCAACTGGCAACTGTGTATAGGCAATATACCAGGCACCATGAAGGATAAAAATTTAAATTTGAAAAAGTTATTAATGTTGCATCTAGGAGTTAAAAATATAAATATAAAACTCCAGGAAATAATAAACAGATAGCTCCTTTTTAAAAAATTGGTACAGAGCAATTCCTAAGCCCCAAGAGTACATTACACTTCCTAAAAAGTGACATGCACAGTATCACCCTAATGGTAACTTAGTTAACATAGTACTTTCTTTTTAAAGTAAACAAAAATACAGTTTGCTTGATTTTTGCAACTCAGGTCACGGGCTGTGTGCCCTCTCTGTTTCTTTGCATATTCTCTTTTGATGTTTTTTTTTTTTTCTTCATTGAATAAAAGAAAACCCCAAACTATCAGAGGCAGTGGCTACCCAAGGCCACTATTAGCACAGGAGTGAGAATCAAAGAGGTTTCTTCTTCTTTCTCAACGCCAGGGAAGTGGGAGAGCAGAAGGCAATCAAGCAGAATATTTCAATAATTCATTTTTCTATTTCATGTCCTTCATCTTCTAATAGAACAGATTTTTTTTTTAAATCTGTACAGAGAGTACCTTGTATTATAAATCTTGTTTCACTAGGTTGTAAACTCCTAAATGACAGGAAGTCTGTCTTTTTTCTCCCCATGTTTTGAATAGTGTCTTATATCCTGACCTCTCAAATATTAAATCAGTCAAGTCTTGGAACAAAGAGTATTCAAAAAATTGGTTTTTTTTCTTCTTCATAACATACTGGATTCTTTTGCTTCCCAGCAAAGATAATGAAAAGTCTTAATCATATCATAGGTGCCCACTTTTCATTTCTCTGGCAAGTGCCTTGGTAGTAAATCCAAATCAAACTCTTATTGCAGCAAAGTAAGGTTGCTAAAATGACCAGAGTAGCAGGTCATCTTAGCCATCTTCCCTCATCTCTCAGAGAGTGGGAGATTGCTCCATAAACCATGTTCCTCGATGCTCATCCAACCCTATTTTAAGTGATGAATATAATGGCCTAATAGCCTTTTCTTTAAGAAGTCTGTCATGTTCTTCAGTCTGGGCTTTCAAAGTCTAAAGGACAGCAGCACTCTGAGACCACTCTGACTTTCAAATTTGAGGGGCTAATAAATGGTAAATGCAGGGTCAGAACATATTAAAGTCAATAAAGCAGTTTGGTCACTCTTACACACAGAGTCCGACATATAGCAGAGGGACAGCCTTGTCACTGACAGAAGTGTCTGGATAATTATCTGACCTTTCCTGTAAGACCTTGGAGCATCTTTGCTTGCAGGCATATAGGAAGCTGTCTAAGTAGAAGCTTCTCCTCTACAAAAGAAAAATGTGTGTGTGTGTGTGTGTGTGTGTGTGATCATTTTTTAAGAAGCATAAAAGAAATGGGAATACATGTATGCATACAATACCTGAAAGAAAAAAAATAAAAAAAATAAGATGCACCACTTAAATGGTATCATCTAGTAATACAAAAGAGGAGAACAATTTATGCAAATGAATTGTGCGTATATATTTTAAAAAACAAAATTGTGATCTTTAGATTAAAATTGAGAGTGTGTGCTATGCAATGTCACCTCTGAAAATGCTGAAGTTATAGTCATAACATTTCAATACTAATTGACATTTTTCCTCAACATAAAAGTTTTCACAAATTAAGAGTAGTTTGAACAGACAGGGTTGTCTAGGTAATTTATAGGGTCTGTGAAAATGAAATTCAAGGCCCCTTGTTCCAAAATTAGGAAGAAGCTTTCATGTTTCTTCCACAGTTCCTTTCCCAACCTATCATGGCATTTTTTGCTTAGGTTTATTTATCCATCTTTATATAAACAAATTATAAAACGTGCATATATGCAAAATATAATATTTTACATATTTGTTCAATGTCACATACCCTTGGGCATGGAGATTCTTTCAGGGAAAGTGCAGACGCTGACAAGCACCAAGTATCTCACACTGGGACCCTAACGCTTCGCACACCCAGGTCCTAACCCTCACTCAGCGTAGAAGGTGACAGAGAACCCCTCCTGAGGCAACTCAAGCCCCTGGCACATGCTCCTTCATCTAATCAGATTTCACTTACAGCACACAAATTCAAAAATACAATTATGAAAAATTTTATAACAGTGATTATATTATAGAGCAATAAACCCAAAGCATGGGGTCAGTTCTGAGAGTGGGGCCCTGTGTGACTTCATTGGTGATATGCCCATAAAGCCAGCCCTATTCACAGGCAACATTTGGAAAATACAACCTTTAAGCTTACTATGGTATTTAATGCAATTTAATATTATGCCTTATTGGTTCTAAGGTTGTGTTTCCTCTTGCTTGTATTCAGAAGTGTTTTTTTTTTTTTTTCCTTACTTTAAGGATTCTTTTTTTTGTTTAAAATTTTCAGAAATTTTATTCTCTAGAATAAACTCACTTAAAAGGCTGCGATGACTTTCTAACAGGTCAGTTTGGCTAGGTTGACTCCAACTGCCCTTTTGTGTATGTTTTGGATTAGAGTAGGCCTCTGGAGAAATTACAGTGGGACATTTGGAGGGCAGGTGTGAAGTAGCCACCATTTTGGAGCTCATACACATTGTTGCTTATCTGTGGCTCATGTTGTTGATGAAGCAATGGCCAGTCCTCCAACTGAATTAAAGCTCCAACATCTGGCACAAGACAACAGCCATACAGGAGCTGCTTACTCAGGCCCCATCATTTAATAAGGACAAATCCCTATAACAAATACACACACACACACACACACACACACACACACACACACACACACACACGTTCTGCTTCTCTGATTGAATCCTAACTGGTACAATCGGTTATTAATAAAACAGGAACATTATGTGATTTGGACACAGGATAAGTACATTTCCTAGTAATTTTATGGTTTGTTTATAAAGACAAAGATAATTTCAAATAAAATTTGAAAAGTGTCCTGTGTCTTATAATCAGGCTTTAAAAAATTTCTCCAGCATTTAGGACCAGATGGTTCTCAATATCCCATCTGCTTTGGTTTCCTCTGTCCCTGTTCTTCAACTCCACCTCACACGAACTCTCTGTGTGCTAGCTCTTCTCCAGAATCCTTCCCCCTACAGACCTGCATCTCCTTAATTTAGAAAACATACCCCCAGTCATAACAACAATTGCTTTTGCAGTAATATTCTCAGTTGATATCTGCATATGATGTCTTCAATTTCAAATTTTATGTGTGTGGAGAGTTTGTCTTTTCTAGGACACATAATTTTCCAATGCAATATTTTGCTTCATTAATACCAAAAAACAAGGGAAGATAGTTTTGAAGCCCCATGATATTATGAGAAAAATGAGCTAATCTCCAAACAGTTGTGTATTCCAACCATGTCAACAGATATATCAATAGTAAAAGGCCTTTTCTACATCTGCAAAAGATATTTAAACTTTGTGGGACATTTTATTCTTTTTATATATTTCCATTCAATTCCTTCATAAATATAGATTGGGCAGCATTTTATATCTCCAAGAAAAGAGCTCATAAATAAGTCTCTATTGTGAATTATTTTCCAAGAAATATAAAAGTCCCACGGTGATAGGTAATAGGCAGACAGTCAATTTTAATTTATTACATCTATTGCTTAAGTCCTTTTGTGTCTGTGACTCTTCTACAACACTTTAGTTTGCTCTAGGTGAGCACATTAAATGAAGTTGCTGCTTGTCCTCTGAAAACACTGCAGAAAATGAATTATGAATATTTAGAGAGTAGCTAGCTGATACATTTGCATTTTTGTTTGTTTTTATTTCCTGCATTTCAGCAAAGTTACAGATTCACTTTCAAATTCCAAATTTACTTGCAAATATGAAATTACTTCGTGATTTATAATGTTTTTCTCCAAACTCGTACTGAGGTCTTTAATTGTATGGAGCCTAGAGGTCTCATCGTCTTTAGATCCTAGAACTTCAGGAAACACCCTTACTTTTTTTCTTAATTAATATGTGTAATTTTAACATGAATATTTTAGATAGTATAAGGTCTCAAAATCTATATATAACTAGCATACCTTCATTTTCTAGGACCTTTTCACCCTGTCTCAACTTCTAGGAATTTCTGTACCTACATTTGTTATGACCATTTTGTAAGTTAGGTTGCTAGTTTGTTGGTATTTCGACATGGTTCACAAAGGAACTGATACAAATATTTAAAACGTATGTGATAAAAGATATGTATAAATAAATTTTAATGACCAAAAGCCATACAAATAATTGTAGGGGTTCATGACAAAAATGTATGTGGTGAAAGATAAGTAAAAATAAACTTCAATGATCAAAAATATACAAATAGATGTAGACATTTACGACAAAAGGGGAAAATCACAAATCTTCAAACAATAAAAATACGTAAGCAAGGCTGTGGTCACCATTTTTCCAACAGCATATGCTTCATTCATGTTTCTGTGTCACGTTTTAGTATCTTGGAATATTTCAAACTTTTTCATTATTATTTTTATACTGTATCTGTTATGATGATATGTGATCAGTGATCTCTGATATTATTGGAACTGTTTTGGGGTACCATAAACCATGCCCATATGACAGCAAACATGATTGACAATATGTGTGTTCTGACTACTCAAATGACTGGCTATTCCTTTGTCTTCCTCCTCCTGAGGCTGTTCTATTTCTTGAGACACAACAACATTGAAATTGGGACAATTAATGAGCAGACAATAGTCTCTAAGTTTTCAAGTGAAAGAGTCACACACGTCTCACTTTTTAAAAAGGTTAGAAATTATTTAAGCTTAGTGAAAAAGCATGTAAAAAGTCAAGAGAGGCCAAAAGCTTGGCGTCTTATACCAGTTAGCCAAGATGTGAATGAAAAAGGAAAGATCCTGAAAGAAATTTTAAGTGCGACTCCAGCGAACACACAAATGATACGAAAGCAAAGCAATCGTATTGCTAATATGGAAAAGCCTGAGTGGTCTTGATAGAGGATCAAACCAGTAACAACATTCCATTAAACCAAAGCCTAATTCAGAGCAAGGTCCTGACACCTCAATTCTGTAAAGACTTAGAGAGATGAGGAAGCTGCAGATGAAAAGTTGGAAGCTAGCAGAGGTTATCTCATGTTTCAGAGTTTAAGAAAACAAGTCATTCCCATAACATAAAAGTACAAGTTGAAATAGCAAGTGTTGATGTAGAAGCTGCAGTAAGTTATCCTGAAGATCAAGCTGATATCATTGATAAAGGTGGCTACACTAAATAGATTTTCGATGTAGACTAAACATCCTTCTCTTGGAAGAAGATGCCATCTAGGACTGTCATAGCTAAAGAAGAGAAGTCAATACCTGGAGTCAAAGCTTCAAAAGATAAGCTGACTCTTTTGTTAGGGGCTAATGCAGCAGCTGACTTTATGTTGAAACCAACGCTCATTTGGCATTCCAAAAATCCTAGGGCCCTTATGCTACATAGGCTGGGTGTGGTGTCTCACGCCTGTAATCCCAGTACTTTGGGAGGCTGCGGCAAGAGGATCACTTGAGCCCAGGAGTTTGAGACCAGCCTAAGCAACATAACAAAATATTGTCTTTACTACAACTAAAAATAAATACATAAATAAAATAAAAAATAAAGAATTATGCTACACCTTCTCTGCCTATGCTGCATAAATGGAACAACAAGGCCTAGATGACAGCACATCTCTTTACAGCCTGGTGTACTAAATCTTCTGAGCCCACTATTGCAACCTACTTTTAAGAAAAAAAAAATATTACTTTCAAAATATTACTGCTCATTGACAATGTAGCTAGTCACTCAAGAGCTCTGAAAGAGATTTCCAGGAAGATTAATGTTATTTTCATCCCTGTGAACATAATATCCATTATGCAGCCCATGTTTCAAGGAGTGATCTTGACTTTGAAGTCCTATTATTTTAAAATATATTTCATAAGGATATAGCTACCATAGATAATTATTTTTCTGTTGGATCTGAGCAAAGTAAAATGAAAATCTTGTGGAAGGGATTCACCATTCTAGTTGCCATTAAAAACTTTTGTGAATCATAGGAAGAGGTCAACATATAAACATTAACAGAAGTTTGGAAGAAGTTGATTTCAATGCCAATGAATGACTTCGAGGGGTTTAAGATTTTAGTGGATGAAGTAACGCCATGTGGTGGAAATAGCAAGAGAACTAGACTAGAAGTGGAGTCTGAATATGGGACTAAATTGCTGCAATTTCATGATCAAACTGAAATAGATAAGGAGTTACATATTACAGTTGAGTAAAGAAAGTGGTTTCTTAAGATGGAAACTACTCCTGCTGAAGGTTCTGTGAACATTGTTTAAATGATTGAAAGTATTTCATAAACTTAATTGACAAGGCAGCAGCGGACTTTGAGATGACTGACTCCAATTTTTAAAGTAGTTTACTGTGGATAAATGCTATATGACGGCAGTGCATGCTACAAAGAAATATTTCATGAAAGGAAGAGTTAATCAATGTAGTATACTTCATCATTGTTTTATTTTAAGAAATTGGCACAGACCTACAACCTGATCAACCAGCAGTCATCACAATTGAAAATTATGACTCTCAAGGCTCAGGTGCTTCTTAGCATTTTAGCAATAAAGTATTTTTTGTTAAGGTATGTACATTAAATTTCAGACATAACGTTATTGCACACTTAATAGAATGGAGTCTAGTATAGAATAAACAAACTTTTGTATGTACTTCAAAACCAAAAAAGTTATATGATTTGCTTTATTGCAATGTTCACTTTATTACAGGGGTCTGGAACTAAATCCGCAGTACCTCTGAGGTATGCCTGCACATATATACAGTTTCTAAATGAATTCAAAGTGTTTCAGAAACAATTGCTCTTAAATTTCAAGTGGTATTAATTTAAGAGACTTAAGTACTGAATATCAAAAGTACAACAAATTTAGAAGTTGTTTCTAGTAGCTTTCTTCAAATAAAATTTAGAGCATAGCCTTCATAAACACCTCAATGGAAACAAGGCTTCAGGAAACCTGAAGACAGCTATAATTCCCAACAACCAAATTGTTGAGTTTATTTGCAAACATAAGGTTTGTATACCAAATGACTGAAGTACAAGTATTTTATTCATGCAATTGATGGAAAAACCATCTTCCATGATCTGTAAGTAGAAGATCAAGGGAATTCCACACACTTGAAGCTCAACATTTATAAGAAATTTCCAAATGCATCCTAAATTCAAACCTGTTGCTTCCATCTGCCTTCAGGTAATTCTGTCAGAGCAACTGAGTCATGCAGTGTTGTATCTATCACCCAACCTGTAAATAAACTAAAGCTGGCTGGTTAAGCAAAAATCCTATTGCAAGCAATTTTGTAGTGATTTATCCAAAACGATTATAGCCTAAGATTCTTTGAATTAGACTTTCTGCTTAAAAATTAAAGATTAAGTATTTGCATATAAGAAATATTTTATTTTAGATCTTTGAAAAATACTTATTACCATCCTGGAATGGCTCTCAACATCATAATCAGATATATTTCAAATATATTTTTGGATCATGCAACTTTAAATATTTATAACTTTCAATTATTCTTTAAAAACTTCAATTATAAATGTCTGTTTAACTGGATTAAGAAAATGTGGCACATATACACCATGGAATACTATGCAGCCATAAAAAAGGATGAGTTTGCGTCCTTTGTAGGGACATGGATGCAGCTGGAAACCATCATTCTTAGCAAACTATCACAAGAAGAGAAAACCAAACACCGCATGTTCTCACTCATAGGTGGGAACTGAACAATGAGCTCACTTGGACTCGGGAAGGGTACATCACACAATGGGGCCTGTCATGGGGAGGGGGGAGGGGGGAGGGATTGCATTGGGGAGTTATACCTGATATAAATGATGAATTGATGGGTGCTGACGAGTTGATGGGTGCAGCACACCAACATGGCACAAGTATACATATGTAACAAACCTGCACGTTATGCACATGTACCCTAGAACTTAAAGTATAATAAAAAAAAGAATGAAAAAAAGAAAAAATAAATAAATAAATGTCTGTTTAAAACATAATATGTTTATTAAAAAATCTTCTCCAATGTTTATGTGTGGAAGTATTTTTCATGCTACACTAACCCACAGTTTTCATGTATATACTCTTATTGCATTTCTACATCACTGGGATTTTGTAATTCAGTACATGAAGCTCCTGCCCCTGCAGTAAACAGTAAGAAAAGCAGCACTTGCAAAATTAGTTTTCAGTCCATTAAAGTGAGTTCTATGGAAGATGCTTTCCTGATCATTTGAATTGTGTTCATCGTTTGTTAGTGATGATGCTTGTTTCACACATGATGTCTGGGGCTGTCCCCTCTGACATTGTTAAGTCAGAAAATAACTGAAAGCAGAGTCAGATCTGGGAATCATCTAAAGGAACCCAGTCTCATCCTCTGGCACCCTCTGTATAAAAAAAACACCAATTTGTATTAACTTGAGAAAAGACTTGGCTAAAAACGATTTTAGTCATTTTTAGGCTGTCACTGTCACTTTTATCTCTTGGAAATCATTTATTAATTATATTAGTTTTTTAAAAGTTATAATTGATGCTATGCACAGAGAAGAAAACATATGAAGTGTTGCATTAAACATATAAGAATGTAGTAAATTATTTTGACTATATATTTTCAAATTTTGTGTGATATGTTTGAATAAATTCAGACTAGTCCTCTTAGATCACAATAAAAAAGTAAGGCCAGGTTAAGAAAGAACAAAGTTATTTTATAATGGCAAAGCAATTATGGTAGAAATTTATAGGTTTTGATATTATTATTTATTCAATGCCAACTGAGTACCTAATAATATGTTGATTTTTTAGTTATATATAATATTATTATTAGATTTTAAGCATATAACAACATATCATATTATGTGCAAAGTATAGTTCTAAACAAAGGAGATGAAAGAAGGTAGAGAATATGGACTCTAGTCCCTAAAGGAGCCAAAAATGTAGTAGCAGAGTCAAGGAAAGCGCGCTTAAGAAGTAATCTAACAACACAGAGCAATTAACAATTTATTACCAAATTATGAATATAAAACCAGGGTTTCCAAGGTCAGTACAGCCTAAACTGATCAATCCTAGGGCAGAAGCCATTCCACATGTTTTGTTCATTCTTAGTAGATTATTGGTATTTCAAGTAGTCAACTACATAGAGGAAGGTTTGAAGTTCAAGATCCCATTTCCTATGCCCCACATATCAATTCTTTTACCTTCCATACACATAACAAATAGAAAGCTCTGGTTCCCTGAAAAATAAAAATAATGGATTTTCAGCCACATTAAACTGAACCTTCAAGTGGGAGCAGAATGCACAAATTGAGAGGATGTTCTGGGCAGAGGAAATGGTGTGAGCATAGCTCAGAGTCTGTATTCACAACCCTGTGCAGAGAGACTAAAATTAGACCAATCTGGTAAGAGCAAAAGATTCACATAGCTGGGAAGTGGGAGAAAGCAGTGAACCAGGTAGATTAGGCTCAGGATGCAGAGAGCTATAAACATGTGGCTAAGGAGTGTGGTGCCCATTAAATAATTATTTTTGAAAGAGATGTATTAGCATGAATCAATGGAAAAAAAAATGTTGAACCTAGAATAAAGCCACACATTTTCAGCCACCTGATCTTCGACAAACTCAACAAAAATATACAATGGGGAAAAACACCCTATTCAAGAAGTGATGCTGGGAAAATTGGTTAGCCATATGCAGAAGAATAAAAATGGACCACTACCTCTCACCATGCATAAAAATTAACTCAAAATGGATTCACAACTTAAAATGTAAGTCTTCAAACTATTAAAATACTAGAAGGAAACCTATTAAAAACTTCTGGAAATTGGTCTTGGCAAATAATTTGACTAAGACTTCAAAAACAAAAGAAGTATACGTAAAAATTGACAATTGGGACTTAATTAAAGTAAAGAATTTCTGTGCAGCATGAGAAACACTCAACAGAGCAGACAGCTTACAGAATGGGAGAAAACATTTGCAAACTATGCATCTGACAAAAAGCTAATATCCAAAACCTATAAGGCACTAAAAAAAATCAATAAGAAATAAATAATCTCATTAAAATAAAGGCAAAAAACATGAACAAATACTTACCAAAAAAAGACTTTGGGAGGCTGAGGCAGGCAGATCACAAGGTCAGGAGTTCAAGACCAGTCTGGTCAATATAGTGAAATCCCGTTTCTGTTAAAAATACAAAACTTAGCTGGGTGTGGCGGCATGCACCTGTAGTTCCAGCTACTCAGGAGGAGGCTGAGGCAGGAGAATTGCTTGAACCCAGGAGGCAGAGGTTGCAGTGAGCTGAGATTGTGCCACTGCACTCCAGCCTGGGCAACAGAGTAAGACTCAATCTCAAAAAAAAAAAAAAAAAACAAAAAAAAAAAAAAAAAAAAAAAAAAAAGAAAAGAAAAGAAAAGAAAAAGAAAAGGAAAAAAGAAATACAAGCAGCCAACAAACATATGAAAAATGCTCAACATCACTAATCATTAGAGAAATGCAAATCAAAACCAGAGTGAGATATCATCTCACACCAGTTACAATGGCTATTAAAAAGTCAAAAAATAACAGATGTTGGGGAGGATGTGGAGAAAGGCAAATGCTTATACACTGTTGGTGAGAATGTAAATCAATTCAGCCCCAGTGGAAAGCAGTTTGGAGATTTCTCAAAGAGCTAAAAATGGAACCACCATTGAACCAAACAATCCTATTACTGGGTATCTACCCAAAGAAAAATAAATCATTATATCAAAAACACACCTGCTCTCATATAGTTATCACTATTCACAATAGCAAAGTCATAGAATCAACCTAGATGCCCACAATGGTGGATTGGATAAAGAAAATGTAGTACACATACACCATGGAATATTACATAGCCATAAAAAAGAATGAAATCATGTTCTTTGCAGCAACATGAATGTAGCAAGAGGCCATTATCATAACTGAATTATTCAAAAACAGAAAATCAATTACTGTATGCTCTCACTTATAAGTGGAAGCTAAACAATAGGTGCACAGAGACATAAAGATCAAAACAATAGACACTGAGGACTCGAAAAGAGAGGAGGGAGGAGGGGGGTAAGAGCTGGAAAAAGACCTGTTGTGTACTATGTTTACTAGTTGGGTGATGGGTTCAATAGAAGCCCAAATCCCAGCCTTTTGCAGTATATTCAGGTAACAAACCTACACATGTAACCCCATAATCTAAAATTTAAAAAATACTAAAAATAAAAAAGAGAGTGATGTATTAGGGGAAATTGTCAAATAAAGAAATTGGGGGCTAGAAAGCTAAATAGGAGTTCAAATAGGAGTTGTAGAAGTTCAAATAGGAGTTGCTAACATTGTGAAGTAGGTATATCACCACAGAATGAAAATATAGCTGTGGAACTTATTGAAAGAAAACTAAATAGAAGGTTTCTTGGAAGATTTACTTATGGAAAGTTAAGGAGAAAAAATAAAACATGCTTTTTAAATTTTAAGACTGGGCAGCTAAATGGTACTAATACTGACAGAAAGTGGAAAGTTAGTGGGAAGACTCAATTTTCACAAAGTGACAGCAAATTGGAATAGTTCTGCTTGCATTTAAAGTCAAAAATTAAAAAAAAAATTTGAAATGAAAATATCTATACACAACTGGACAGCAAACTGAAGAGAAAGAATTCTCAGTCCCTAAGATGTGTATTTGTGAATCCTATAATACAAAATCATCATAAATGAACCCATAGGCATTCATACCATCTTAGAGAGTATGAAAAGAAGTATCTCCCTTGACTGAATCTAGGAGTATGACTGACTTTACTGGCACACAGAAGTCATTATTTATTGCAAATAAAAAGTCTTTCAATTTCTACTATAATATATTCCTGAAAACCTCATCATGAATATAATCTCCCACAATAGCAACTGGAAATACCTAAGAACTCAACATGAAAAGTTTCATAATTTAGAATAAAATCAGGCAAAAGGTAATAAAAGCAACAACAACAAAAAACGCCCTGGAGTAGATGAATTCACAGTTGATTCTGTCTGATGTACAAAGAAGAGCTAGTACTCATCCTACTCAAATTGTTCCAAAAACTGAGGAAAAGAGACTCCTCACCTCACTAACTCATTCTATGAAGCCAGCATTATTGTCATAATGAAACCCAAAAGAGAAAACAAAGAGAGAAAACTTCCAGCCAATATCCCTGATGAATATAGATGCAAAAATTATCAACAAAATACTAGCAAACTGAATCCAGCAGCACATAAAAAAGTTAATTCATCATGATCAAGTCGGCTTTCTTCCTGGGATGCAAGGTTGGTTCAATATAAGCAAATCAATAAATGTGATTCACCAAATAAGCGGAATTTCAAAAAAACATAATTATATCAATAGAAGCAGAAAAGGCTTTTGACAACATTCAACATCCCTTCATATTAAAAACCCTCAACAAATTAGGCACCAAAAGAACATACCTCAAAATCATAAGAGCCATCTACGACAAACCCACAGCCAACATCTTACTGAATGGGCAAAGGCTGGAAACATTCATCTTGAAGACTGGAACCACTCTGTCCACTCTGACCATATCTATTCAACATGGTACTAGAAGTCTCAGTCAGAGCAATCAGGCAAAAGAAAGAAATAATAGGAATCCAAATAGAAAGAGAGGAAGTCAAACTAACTCTTTTCCCAGACAATAGGATTCTATACCTAGATAACCCTGAAGACTCTGCTACAAGGCTCCTAGAACTGGTAAGTGACTTCAGTAAAGTTTCAGAATACAAAATCAATATACGAAAATCAGTAGGACTTCTGTACAATAATGTCCAAGCTGACAGCCACATCAAAAATGCAATCCCATTTACAATAGCCAAAAAAAGAATAAAATACCTAGGAATACAGCATGCAAAGGAGGTGAAAGTTCTGTATGATGAGAATTTTAAAACACTGTTGAAAGAAACAAGAAAAAAACACAAACAAATGGAAAGACATTCCCTACTCATGGACAGGAAGAATCAATGTTGTTAAAATGGCCGTACTGCTCAAAGAAATTCACAGATTTAATGCTATTTCTATCAAACTGCCAATGTCATTTTTCACAGATAGAAAAATAAAACTATTTTGAAGTTTCTATGAAATCAACACAGAGTGCAAGTCACAAGGCAATCCTAAGCAAAAAGAACAAAGCCAGAGGCATCACACTGCCCAACTTGAAACTATACAACAAGGCTGCATTAACCAAAACAGTGTACAAAAACAGATACAAAACAGACCTAATGATACCATAACAGACACATAGACCAACAGAACCTAATAGAGAACCAAGAAATAACGCTACACATCCACTACCACTGGATCTTTGACAAAGCTGACAATAACAAACAATGGGGAAAGGACTCCCTATTCAATTAATGGTGCTGGGATAACTGGCTAGCCATATGCAGAAGACTGAAACTAGACTACTTTCTTACACCATACTCATAAATTAACTCAAGGTGAATTAAAGACTTAAGTGTAAGACCTACAACAATACAAACTCT
This sequence comes from Piliocolobus tephrosceles, assembly GCF_002776525.5. NCBI lineage: Eukaryota > Metazoa > Chordata > Mammalia > Primates > Cercopithecidae > Piliocolobus > Piliocolobus tephrosceles. Next base: position 6,811,423 of record NC_045438.1, on the reverse strand, counting down.
GGAAGAAAACCTACAAAATACTGTTCTGGACATCAGCCTTGACAAAGAATTTATGACTAAGATCTCAAAAGCAATTGCGACAAAAACAAAATTGACAAGAGGGACCTAATTCAACTAAAGAGCTTTTGCACAGCCTAAGAAACAATCAACAGAATAGGAGAAAATATTCACAAACTATGCATCCAACAAAGGTTTAATATCCAGAATCTATCCAGAACTTAAACAATTCATCAAATAAAAAACCAACAACCCCATTAAAAATGAGAAAAGGACATAGACACTTCTCAAAAGAAGACATACATGTGGCCAACAAATATATTTTTAAATGTTTATTATTACTAACCATTAGAGAAGTGGAAATCAAAACCACAATGAGATACCATCTCATACCGGTCAGAATGATGATTATTAAAAAGTCAAAAAACAACAGATGCTGGTGGGGTTGCAGAGAAAGGAGGACACTTATAGGTTACTGGTGGGAAGGTAAATTAGTTAAGCCTCTGTGGAAAGCAGTGTAGTGATTTTTCAAAGAATTTAAAACAGAACTAACATTGACTCCCAAAACCCACTACTAGGCATGAACCCAGAGAAAAATAAATCATTCTACCTAAAAGACATATGCACACATATGTTCATCATAGCACTATTCACAATAGCAAAAACATGTGTCAACTAAGATGCCCATCGATGGTGGACTGGATAAAGAAAACGTGATTCACATAAACTGTGGAATACTATGAAGCCATAAAAAAGAATGAAATCATGTCCTTTGAAGCAACATGGATGTAGCTGGAGGCCATCACCCTAAATGAATCAATGCAGAAACAGAAAACAAAATATCATATGTTCTCACTTATTAGTGGGACTAAACATTAAATACACATGGACACAAAGATGGGAAGAGTAGACACTGGGGACTGCTCTGGGTGGGGAGGGTGGGAGAGGGGTGTAGGTTGAAAGGCTACCTATCAGGTACTATGCTCACTGCCTGGGTGACAGGATCATCGTACATCAAGCCTCAGTGACATGTAATTTACTGATGTAGCAAACCTACACATGTACCCCTTGAACCTAAAATAAAAATGAAGGAAAAACGTATAGGTGTTTTAATTGTAAAAGTGTTTTTTTAAATCATAAAATTTTAGTTGCAAGGTTATAAATATAATTGATCCAAACCCATATTTTATAAATGAGAAAACTAAACTCTGTAGTTAGACTATTTCAAAAGATAATCTTAATTATACCATCCATCCTTACATACGCTTTTGCAATTTGCCACTCTTATCAAGAAACAGAGTGCATTTTTCTTTCCCTTGGATATTGACTTCCCTGTAAATTGTCTTGACCAAGAGAATGTGGTGGCAGTATTGCTGTGTGCGATATAGATCTAAGCTTTAAGAGACTTTGAAGCATTCATTTATGTTGTGTTGGGACTCAGCTGCCATGGTGTAAGACAACTAGTCTAGCCTGAATGGGGAAAACAAGATCTCTCAATATCAGTATATGAATTCAGTTATTTTGGATAGTCCTATGTTGGCTGTTCAACTGAGCCCAGATAAGACCAGCAGAAGAACTACTATGCTGAGCACATGCTATCCACAATATTGAGGGTAATAGTCAATGATTGTTCAAGTTACAAGTATTGGGGATTGTTCATTATGCATTCTTTTATAGCTGATATAAATTCAGACCACACTGATACTTTTGATTATTGTTCTCATCATTATTAAACTTATTCTACCTGACCCTTTCCATTAGATTGCATTATCTTAAGAAATCTGTAACACATTTTACCTTCAGGGGGGCCTCCCTATTCTAGAGAGCACAATCTGCTTATTAATATACAAGCTAACAATTTTATAAATTTGACATACCTAAAACAAATACACCAGGCACACGGAGCACAAAATTTATAATGTTACACGTTTTTTTCATTATTATACTTTTATTATACTTTAAGTTCTAGGGTACATGTGCACAACATGCAGATTTGTTACATATGTATACATGTGCCGTGTTGGTTTGCTGCACCCATTAACTCGTCATTTACATTAGGTATTTCTCCTAATGCTATCCCTTCCGTATCCCCCCCACCCCATGACATGCCCTAGTGTGTGATATTCCCTGCCCTGTGTCCGAGTATTCTCATTGTTCAATTCCCACCTATGAGTGAGAACATGCAGTGTTTGGCTTTCTGTCCTTATGATAGTTTGCTCAGAATGATGGTTTCCAGCTTCATCCATGTCACTACAAAGGACATGGACTCATCCTTTTTTATGGCTGCATAGTATTCCATGGTGTATATGTGCCACATTTTCTTAATCCAGTCTGTCACTGATGGACATTTGGGTTGGTTCCAAGTTTATGCTATTGTGAACAGTGCTGCAACAAACATATGTGTGCATGTGTCTTTATAGTAGCATGATTTATAATCCTTTGGGCATATACCCAGTAATGGGATCGCTGGGTCAAATGGTATTTCTAGTCCTTATTTTTGTACAATGTTATGTGTTTTAGTACAATCTAGAAGTTTTGCATATTTGTACGGTCTTTCGTCCATGTCTCTTTAATAACCTAAGTTGGAAGTTTGAATTGATATCCTCTTTTATTATTGATACATTTTCCTTTAGTGAACAACACGTTCTTTTCAAAAACAGTCTTCACTGTATCATAATATTTGAAAGTGTGATAAAAGACTGAGTGAAGTTTTAGAAAGAAAAAGTATAGGGTTTCTGGCACCCCTTTTTATGTTTGATTGTGTGTTGTTTTTAGCCTCCGCTTTTTTTACTTTTCTTCTGCTCTCCCCTCCTCACTTCTTCCTATATACACTTCAAAGAGGAAATAAAGGAGAAAGTAAGTCACAAAAGAACAGCTGGAAGGATGTGGTCAGCATTCACATACAAGAGACAGTCATATTCCTCAGCCTTAGAAGGAATGTGCTTATTATAGAGAACATTCAGGCTTTTATTCTATCCAAATTCCATCTAACAGAGTCTTCTCCCTCCTTCCCCTCTGCCCAAAAAGATTCCTCTGTGACAAGTGAGTGAGTAAAGTTTTCCAGAAATAAAGTATTGATTTAAAAGATGCCGCTAAACAGTAGAGGAGCAGACCTTGCTTAATTCGTCACAATATTATGATAGATTTCTTCATTTAAAAAATCCAGTGCACACCTAAACATGAAAAGAAGTCATTTTATTTGTGACTTAATGCATCTTTGCTCATAACTTCAATTTTCCCTGTGAAAATTGAAGTGCGGGAAGAGTAGGAAAACGGGGAAGTGATGAATGCTTAATTGGGTCCATTAAACATAACATAATGTTTTATAAAATTTAAATTTTTTAAATGGCAGGATACAACACAATGTCACACACACACACACACACACACACACACACACACACAGGAAAAGCAGAACTCCTTGTTATTTAGAACTCCAAAGGAGAGAAGTCTGCTACATTAGGCCACAGAATTTTGCATCCAGGGACAGGGTAACAGCAAGCAGAGATGACAGTGGCAACTTATGTATGGCAAGTGGGTTGGGGTTAGGTTTCTTGGGGATGCCTATTCACTGGCTAATTTTAATTCTCTAGCTCCAAAGCACAGAGGCTGTGCTTTGGACAACCCCCAGTTGTCTGGTACCTGAACCTAGGCAATTAGGGTTTTGCATAATGAACTCTGAGTGTGAGAGTTCATAAGGGAAGTGGTTGGAGTATGAACTTAAAAGCAGCCACCGTAGAAGGGGAACTGACCAGCCTCCACTGAGGCTTTCAAAACTGGATAAAACCAGCATTTTAAGAAAAAAACAGATGAGTCATTACCATTTTTTTTGACTATGTCCTGACGGATGTAATTCAAATTCTATAGAACAAATTATCTGTTGTTCCTGTATTTTTATTTCCTCATCCTCCTGGATTGCAATGGATGCGAAGGAATCCTCCTTAATTTGGGAACACTGGAGAAAAGACTTCCAATCCTCTTGACCCATGAGGTGCCCTTGCAGTTTGGCCTCTACATGCTAGTCTCTGTCTTTGTGGATTCACAGCTGTGACAACTCCTGGTCCATTCTCGGCACTGTCAAAGCCAATTGTCTCAAGGCTGTGAACTTCAACTGCATGCTTCCCCTTGCCAAATTTTGTTAAGTCCTGGGTATTAGGGCATCTACCTTACAGTAGCTGTTGGGCAACAGTTCTCAAACTTGGCTTTAGATTTTCATCACCAGAGGCATTTCTAAAAATGATTTCCTGACCCCACCCAAGATAATACAATTAGAATCGCTTTGTGAGGTGGGGCCTAAGACTTTAATAGACACACGGGAATGACATTATTGCACCTAAGTGGCTCTGAGAGAAACAAGGTACATATTTCTCAGCTACTATGCGCCCTTCCCTGGGATCCTTAGGTAAATGCTCACGTTTTCCTACCCTGCCAGCATCAATCCAAACCAAAAGAGAGGCAAGGTGGAAAGAGAAGCCATGTACACCATCTCATTACGTAAGCTATCAAGCTACACCATCTCATTACGTAAACTTTCAAGCTACGATTTCTACTCACCCAGCAGGAATGGGGGAAGTTGATCAAGAGGGAATTCTTAGAGTTTTCATGCTCAGGGAATGCACATTACCTATGGCTCACCTGAACTGTGTACCTGGGAACTGAATTCTACCATCTTCAATTTCAGTGTCCTCCCATGAAAACCAGATTAAAGCTCCTAATAGACATCCCATGGGCTTAACAACCAAGACGTAACACTCTACAAGGTTTCATAAAAAGCCTGAGTGTCCCCATGCACCAAGAGACTGTTGGAATTGATTCCCCTAAAACTTAGTATCTAAATTTCAGTGCTATGTTAAATAGCAATGTTGAGAATAAAAATATTTGCCTTGTTCCTTGTCTCAAGGAGAAGTCACTCAGTATTTCACCATTAAGTATAATGTTGGCTATAGTGTTTTTTTAAAAATAGACATATTATAACAAGCTGAGGATACTCTCCTCGATTCCTAGTTTTCTGAGAGTTTTGGGTTTTCCTTCTTTATATTTTAATAATTTTCCTTTGAGTATATGTAATAATTGATTACAATTTTTCCTCTTTTATAATGGGGAAGCCTTTGTTTGTTTGTTTGTTTGTTTGTTTGTTTTGAGATGGAGTTTTGCCCTTGTTGCCCAGGCTGGAGTGCAATGGCGCGATCTCAGCTTACGGCAGCCTCCACCTCCCAGGTTCAAGCGATTCTCCTGCCTCAGCCTCCCAAGCAGTTGGGATTACAGGTACCTACCACCATGCCCAGCTAATTTTTGTATTTTTAGTAGAGACGGGGTTTCACCATGTTGGCCAGGCTAGTCTCAAACTCCTGGCCTCAGGTGATCCACGCGCCTTGGCCTCCCAAAGTGCTGGGATTACAGGCATGAGCCACCACGCCTGGCCAGCCTTATGATATTTACAAGCAGAAATATGCATTTAGAATATTATTTCTCAGCTTCCTAAAAGTTTGTCTCCCAAAAACCTTACCTATATTTACGTTGTTGCCAGCAATACCCACTAAGAGTGTCTCATTGGGTTTAAAATACTTTGACCCTCTGATGGCTGTTATTATTATGCATTTATGCTGCCTGAAATGACAAATGTATGAATCAATGAATGACATTAAATGCATGACCACGAATTTGTTAATTAACATGAACAAATCTTGAAATTTAAAAAGAGACCAGAAAAGTAATTATTGATGAGAAAGGTCCAGGATAACTGTAGAGGAAAATGAGGAAATATTCCTTATCCAAAATGCTTGGAACCAACAGTACTCTGGATTCCTAATTTTTTCAGGTTTTGTAACATTAGCATGTTACTTACCAGTTCAACATCCCTAAGCTGAAAATCTAAAATTGGGAATACTTCAATGAACATTTCCTTTGAGGGACAGGTTGGTGCTCAAAGGGTTAGAATTTTGAAGCATTACAAACTTCATTTTTTTTTTGGATTCAGGATGCGCAGTCTATATTTTGAGATGGCCAGAACCCTGAAAAAGAAGCATTGAAAGGCAGAGAACTTGTGCTGAGTGAAGGAGAAGTGAACTGAGAGAGGAAAGTATGCCATTCAGTTACTCTCTGACTTTGCCTGGGCCATCTGAGTTCAGTCCTTCCCTGCATAACTCTAGATGGTGCAACACAAAGACAGTGAACTCTAGATACATGTGTTTATATTTATTTCTTTATATTAAATATTTAGGTCTTCATTTTATTCATCTATATAACTTAAGCTATTATTTACTAATTGTCTTTTAAGTTTTATTCTCCATGCTAAGTATATTTCCCTTTTTAAATATCACTTCATAATCCAGCATGAATTTAGAAAATTCCAGGACAGCCATGTCATCACAGCATGTTAAAGAAAAGGTGTTTCCAGGACCCAACAATGTGATCTGACTGTATAAGCAACAGTAATTGAATGTATTAAATATTTTGATCCTAACTCATTTGGCAATGCTCCTATAAACTCAGCCCAAATCTCCTGGAGAGTAATGCATGCTAATGAAACCAAAGAGGCGGAGGCTGAATGAAAATAAGTGTTATAAACACTGGATGCTTGTGATTAAACATTCTGAAGTATGCCAGGAAGATTTAAGTCCCACTAATTATTAGGAGCTTGGACCAAATGAGGTATGTGTTCAGTTATGACTTGACTTAGAGAGTACTTTGTTATTATACTGAGTTCAATAGTTTTAAATACAGATGTATTTGGCCTCTAATGATTCACTTGATATTTTGCTGAATAAACTTCCACTTGTTTGTTAATTTAGGTACAGAAAATAACTGCCTGGAATTACTTTGGTGTTCAGTAAAATGGTATTATTTGTTTGTGTTTTTAAAAATAGCTTACCTCTAAGAAGTCTTTCTAGCCTAATCATAGAAGTTAAACCTTATAAGTTAATTATCAGGAAAGAAGATATCTTAAAAATGGGTTTATAGTCTAGAAGAAGATCATGCTATGGGAGGTGTAATGATTTTTGAGGGCTCATAGAGAAACATTTAGGAAGCTTTGGAACACAGAGTAAAATATGACAGGAAGAACTAATTCATGGGTAAGAAAAGTCTTACTTCCTGGACTAACGTATTGAGTGAGAATATGAACTTTTCAGATACATCACAGCCTACTGTTAGAAGGGCATCAGTGTTCCCCACACTGCATCCCTGCTTCATAACCCTTACAAACCTGGGATCAAAGAAGCCTGCACTCCATCACTGCTTTCTCTCTAAGCATGTCACAGCTAATTTGTTCACAGGACAGGATACCTTCAGAGAAGTGTACATATTTCATAAGCCCATACTACTAAAATGATGCTAGTAAAATCTGTTCATTTAATCAATAGACATATTCGCCACCTACTATGAAATAAGCACCATGCTTAGGACAAAAGATTATTTTTATATATTTATCTAGCCCCTACCCTCAAAGAGCTTCCTATTCTCTTATAGTAACAGATTACTAGATTATATTTTCTATAAAATTCCTATTACTAGACTAGTGACTATACACAAATAATATAATTGTAAATATTTCAGTAAAGTATAAACATAGATATATACATACATATATATATATAAAATAGGATTTCAAAAGAAAAGGAAAATGTTGTCTTTTCAATAACCTCTATATGAATGAATTAATGAATATCTCTAGATGTCATTTTTCTTTAATTATTAAAGTACAATGATTATCTTCTCTCTTCTATGTATTCTTTTACTGGAGAATAAGCCAGAACCAGAATTCCCAAAAGCCTGTAGCACAATTCATGGGTTGGTTATCACCATGGTCTCCTCTGTCTTTTGATAAGTAGTTTGGGCTGTCAATTATGGAGACAGTGACTGTGAATTGCTAAAACCAAATCAAGTTCCACAACCACAGCCCCCAAGAATGAGGTTTCGAGAAAACCATTTTCCTGCACAGCTTGAGGAGCCATTATTCCATTTAACCAGGTGGTATATATAATGGGTTTGCAGCTCTGAGGCATCAGGTGTAAATTCTAAGTTTTGCATAATAACATTACTTACCATTCTCACAGCCTAAGAGTGGCAGGCTTCCTTTGGAAATACATCACCTCTTTTCAGAGCACCTATAGTTAGTATCTCATAGTGGAATAATGAATACATTATCCTCTCATGCGTAGATAATTCCCTGTACTTCGACAAATAGAAGTATTATAGCTCCCTATGAACTCAACTTGTTATTATAAGTAATATTGGAAAAATATGGCAGATGAAAGTTTGACAGTGTCCAAGACCTTGATCAATAAGTACATAATGAAATATACTGGGTCACTCATTCAAATTGTCACATTTCTAATAATAAATTATATTATCACCCTATGTATAAGTGACTCCTATTTCACTACCACAAAAATATGTATATACTCTATTTGTACTTTCTGGTGCTAAATCCTATGCTAATAGCGTGTTCTACTGAACTGCTTCCTAAAGAATGACCTAGCTTTCTTGGTTACTTCATTTTTTGTCATAATAGAAAATAAGGATAACCAGGAATCCTAAATTATTGGCAACTTTCTTTTAGGCATTATTGATTACTATATTGAGGTACAGTCAGTCTTCCCTGGTTCGGTTTATTGCATAACTGTAAACTTCCTTCTACTGAATTGTGGAAATGTGCCCTATGGAGTATTCAGATCTTTTAAGTGTGTAATTTTTAAAAGTATGCATGCAACAGACATCAATAAGCACCTATTATATTAACAACTGACAAACAAATAATAGCTACTATATATATAGTGCTTACTACATGCTAGTCACTTTGCTAAGCTCTTTACATACATTAGATCGTTCCATCTTCATCACAAATGTATGAAGTAGTTATCAGAATTATCTCTATTTTAGGGGCGAAAACTAAGACACAAAAGATTTTGCTTAGTTAACTCAATTTGAACAGTTGGTAAACAGCAAATGTAGGATTTGAACCCAGGAAGACTGGCTTGAGCCAGTAACGTATGACACAGTCCCTACTCTAGACATGGTCTATGGATTTATAGCAAAATACACTGAATTATTAAAAAATCTTCTCTAATAACTTATCAATTGATTGCACTATGTCATTGCTTCTTCTCTGTGGTTTTAAATTCCACCATGGCTTTCAAGTATGAAAAAGGGACCAGAACACACACATTGATTTTAGCTGGTGGGGTTTTGGTAGCAAGTGTTAGAGGAGTGAGACTAAAAATTCTGAATTCCTAAGTGTTTTATAGCTTTTAGCCCAAGACACCTTCAGGAAAACAATAATAAAACAAAAAGAAGTTAAGATACTGACCTGTCCAGCTTACGTTGCAGTAAGGAAACCTCTTTAGGGCTTCTTGAAACTTCTACATTTCTATTATTTAAATAGATGTTCTATGCAGTAGTATTATCATAATTTTAAAGCTTGGGTAATAGCTAGCAACTAAGAACAAATTGTGCAACTAAGTGAAAGTAAAATTGTTGCTGTGAATAAAGCAATATGACCCTTTAGAAGTCATTAAATTGTAAATCAATTAACTAAAGATGACTCTCTGGGCATATTTATTTGAAGTTTTTTTCAGACCATTAGGAATTAAAAAAAAAAAAAAAAAAAAAAAAAAACCTTGAAGCATTAAAACTTCAAAAGGCTTTTGATTGATTTGGATGAAGTTTTCTGCACTTTGAAATTCTTTATACTACAGTTAGAATTTTTAAATTATTCTGATTAGATTCAACATTCCCATCCATAGTGGCCAAATAGTTATACAAATGGATAAATATAGCTTACAATTCCAGATGTCAAAATGATGACAATGTTTTTTAAAGTTTTGATAATAGGATCAAACTGTGGGTGATACGCAGATGTAAATGGAAAATGTGTAACAAAAACTTAGGTATAATATTTCTCTCTGAGAGTAAATTGAAAAGGTTAATGCGTAACAGAGGTATGATGTCATCTTGAAAATCAAAAAGTTTCCAGTTCCTCAAGATTTGACACTATAAGAGGTAACTATTTAAATTGTCATTTAAAAAATACAATCGCTTCACTAGGAGAAATCCTGTAAATAAAGAACACTTTCATATTTTAGGCTTCCTGAAAGTTTGGAGAGCTCAAGTTTAGAAAAATGAAATACAAGATTTATCCTCTGCAGGAAAAAGAAAGAAGAATTTGGAAGATGGAGAACAGTATAGAAAAAGAGAGGTGAGTAACAGTACATGAAGAAGGAAGAAAGAGGAGTACTAGAAGGATATGAGGTCGACCTGCCTACAGAGGAAGATCAAGAGAGAAAACCATAATGACAATGTGACTAAAAGTAGTTCTGGGAGACAGGAGTGTCTAATAGAGATTTATTTATTTATTTATTTATTTATTTATTTATTTATTTATTTATTTATTTATAAGATGGAGTCTCACTCTGTCACCCAGGTTGGAATGCAGTGGCGCCAGATCTCAGCTCACTGTAACCTCCGCCTCCTGAGTTCAAGTGATTCTTCCACCTCAGCCTCCCAAGTAGTTGAGACTACAAGAATGAGCTACCAAGCCTGACTACTTTTTGTATTTTTTGTAGAGATGGAGTTTCACCATGTTGCCCACTCTGGTCTTGAACTCCTGGGATAAGGCGATCCACCCTCCCCAGCATCCCAAAGTGCTGGGAAGTGGTGGTTCATAAGTCAGCCACTGTGCCCAGCCTGGAGATTGATTTAAGGAGCACATAACAAACATACTGGTATGAAGCCTCCCTTTGACACACAATGCATTGGCAAAATCTGCCTACTGTAATCATTAATGTTTTCTGTAAGTAGGAATGTGTATATGTATGTAAAAATTTATAAAGGACAGACTCTCACATCTGAGTAAATGCATGAAGGAGAAGAAGCAGGAATGTAGTGACAGAGGAATAACTAAAATAATAATTATCCTCTGAGAACATACAGAAATCTTGGGAAAGGCTATGGATTCTAAGAAATTCTATAATTAGGAATTTAAAAGGCAGTTTTACCTAGATCTCCATGGGCAGGGATTCTGTGACTGACATTTATATTATATTATCATGTTTAAAGAAAAATTCCTTTGATGGGAAAGAGATAGGTTTGAACAGCAATAAAAATGTAGAAACCAGGAATTCACAGAGGGAAACGTTAATAGTACTCATTCAGACACTGCAGGGAAGAGAGTGTCTTGGCTAAGAACCAAACAACTCAGTTCCTGATGCCCTTTGTGGAGGCAGATGTATTAAGATACAATAAACAGATGCTATTAAATAAATCCTTTCACTAATATCTTTTTTTATTTCATTCTATGTTTAGCAATATGGAATATAATATTATGATTATAATTGGCTTGTTCACTTACTACAATTATGCTATTTCTAATTAATAAAGTGACTTTTATGCATCAGATCTATGAACTTAGTTAATGGGCATCTATCAGTGAAATGGATATTCTCTAAAAGCTGAAAGATCAGACTTACTGACACACACAAATGAAGGCCAGACCCTGGACTATGGCAAATATACCAGTTGGTATTTAAAATATAAAGTCTCTTAGCAAAAAAGCCAAGTTAGCTTTTCTTAATGACAACCAGTGGTTCTCAACACAGAGCTTTTACCTGAACATCTTTGTAACCTATTATAATTACCTTAATCCATGGCAAACTGATTGTAGATTAGATAAGCTAATATAGTATATAGACACGGGACCACATACATATGTATATAGCATGTATATAGGAACATATTTTTACTGGGAAAACTTTTATAATTTATAAAACCCTGGTGAGTCTGTTGAAATCCTGGTCATTATTATTTCACTGTATTTAGAAATAATAACGTGTTAGAAAGTATTTAGAATATATTTATTTTCCCTCTTGCCTTCACTGCCTTGAATAGTTAAATTAAGAAGTGTTGTTTGACCAGATAATGTGACTCTTGATACACCATTTGTTTCATATCACTTTCTTCTACTAGGACACTAATAAAAGATTGTAAAAAATAATAATAACAATGTCTGTTGATGATATTTTGACTTAGCCCTTTAAGTCAGGTAGACTTTATACACAGATGAACATCTTAAAGAGTGGTTATATAAAGGAAGAATAGCTAAACATCTACTTGGAAACAAGAGTAAAACTAATAGAGCGGCCTTAGACTGGAAGAATGGAATGAACCATGTTCTAAAGGTCTTGAGAGGAATGCAAACAGAAGGCAAGTTAGGAATGAGAAAATAAGAGATATCAATAATTATGATTAATGAATATGGTTTACTTTTCCAAAGCAAGTGCAGTTAAGGTGAGGGAAAGATCCAGAGTGTGTCTGTTAGAACTCTTTGCCAAGGGGTGTTTGAATTCAATATTGTTTGGCTCCAAGAAACCACAAAAACTTGAGACCAAGGTTGTGAATAATAAGCCACATTGTCCCTAGAAAATTGGTAGGACATGAGGAGACACAGATACCATGGACAAGAAACCAAAATTCTCAACCAAGTTTGGTAGATGAGGGATGAATCTCAAAGAAGGAATCTCAAGAGGAAGGAAGAATCATGGAACCATCACAATACCAATCCCTTCTGCAGACTCTGTGGCATGTGGAATGCTGGAGAACATGGAAAGAGTAGTGAAGGGCTCAGAGATCCCTGGCCCTGAATCAGCTTATTTGCATTTGACTCTGCTCCTTTCCATTCAAGAGACTTTAGAAAGTTTTACCCATCTGTTAAAGTTGGATGCATTAATTATCTTACTGGATTACTGAAAGATCAATATATAAAATAAAGTATACCAAACAAGTAACAATACCTAGCACAGAATAAATGGTTATTAGCCAGTAATAGCCAGGGGTATTTATTAGAAATGTTAACCTTAAAGAGCTATGATGTCTTTCCTTTGAGATTTTTCCATTAAGGAAGAAAGCAAAAGGGAACATTCGACAAACAAGATGAACGTATAAGGGGATTGACTTAACCAACAGTAGGCATTCCAGAGGGCCCAGCTGAAATCATTTAGTGGGTAGGGAAGAATTGGTGGTTTATATTAAAATAAGAGCATTTTAGGAATAGATACCTCTTATGGCTTGCATTTTGACTTCTGGAAAATGTTAATTAAAGTGAGAGACATGATGGGACTAGCCATGCATCCAAGGGACCGTACAAGGATGTGGGATCATCCGAAGCCAAAGATTTGGTCTTCTATGTCTACGTTAAGCAATGCCTAGACTAAAGGTTTTCCTTTTAGGTCTTACATATTTCAGAACCTCAATACAATGTTCCTCGTCTGCTGATCCCTCAAAAACATTGACCAACTCTGAACAAGGGATGGTCAATGTTTTTTTTAACAAGCTCTACAACACCATTATAAGTTCAATCACCCACTGCATTAGTCAGAGTCCTCTGAGAAACACATGCCAGCAAGATGAGTTTAAATAAGTAAAGATTTTTTAAGGGAAATGTGAGGGTGCAGGAAGAGTTGGAATATGTAATAAGAAAGCAGAGAAGGCTGGGAGAGAGCCTTGGATGGAAGCTTCCCAAACTGACACGTCCTTAGGGATGAAAGTTTTGACAAAGCCCTTAAGGGAGTCTTTTGTCCAACAAAAGACTGGCAGCGCTGGCAGAAGCAGGTCTGCCATCTGGTTCTTGCTGCACCCTTGCACTCAGTCATTGGCAGGGAGCCTCCCTGGTGGATATGGCCTCAGCCTGGTCAACGGACTTGAAATCTCTACTGTTCTGACCTCCTACTGTTCTTCCAGGTGCATTCTCAAGGCTTCCACATCAACTAAACAGGATTAACTTGGGTCTAATTCCTCAGTACAGATTTCAATCCCATGCTGGATTAGTTTAACTGCCTACTACATATTTCACCTTAAATACATGCTACAGGATATCCCAGCTCAATATGTCCCAAGCTAAAGTCCCAAACTTTCTTTGCCTCCTTTCCCAATACCCCACCTTAATCTGTTTTCCTATGTTCCATACATTGAATTCCATCAAAATCTATTCAGTTAGTTCAAACTTGAGGTAAAACCAAATCTAAAGTCATCAAAGATTTCTCCTCTTTTATTCCATCAATTTCTTTCAGTGTCGTCTATCTGAAATCTACCCCTGTTCATTGTCATTACCTTAGGGTGGCCTATGGTATTGCTAAGTCCCTAGTGTCTCTCACTTTAAATGTTGGGATAGGCTGCTGGCTTGGGATAGGCTGCTGACTTGTGCAGTTGCAAATATATTTTCCACATTGTCTTTTACGAGTCTTGGTAAAATTCTATTCTTATCAGGTTACCTTCCTGCAAAAATCCCTCAGTTTTATAACCTTTTAGAAAGAGCTGAAGCATGCATGCATGACACACAGGTTGGAATTCTGCTTTCTTTTACATCCTTATCCTCTGTTAATATCTACCAGCCTCCCTGGGCTCTGGACATATGGAAATTGCTGGACTTAATTGAACTCAAAATGCACTTTATATGCTTCTGTTTCTTTGCTCATGCTACTTCTGCTTTGTAAAGTGCAACTTTCCTTCTCTCTAGCCATTTTCTACATTATTTTCTACAGCAAAATAAAATGATGCTTCCCAAAGAAAAGCGAAGAATTTGAGATTATCAAAAACATAAGTTTAAGTAACAAATAGTCAAAACAGGTGATCCTTTAAGAAAAGGATTTTATTTTAAGGACAATAGGATGAGGGCAAAAACATGTTTATTTGTTTAATGATGCAGTCAGAACTATGAAGCAGCAAATTTGGTTTAAAACAGAATGGAAAATTCAGGGGTTGACTGAACAGAATATGTGAGATAATTATACCATGACTATGTTTTAAATGACAATTCTTATATTTTAAAGATACATGCTACTACATTTAGGGGTAAAATTATATAAAGCCTAGATTTGACATCAAAATAATCCAGAGGAAGGTTAGTAGGGAAGGTAATGAATTCAGAGTAATTTAAGCTGAAGAATAAGAATATGGTAATAGAATTGGCGTGCCCAAGATGGCCAAATAGGAACAATTCCAGCCTCCAGCTCCCAGTGTGAATACACAGAAGACAGATGATTTCTGCATTTTCAACTGAGGTACCAGGTTCATCTCACTGGGTCGTGTCAGACGGTTGGTGCTGGTCCACAGGTGCAGCCCCACCAGCAAGAGCTGAGGCAGGGTGAGGCATCCCCTCATCTGGGAAGCACAAGGGGGAAGGGAATCCCTTTTCTAGCCAAGGGAAACGAGACACACAACACCTGGAAAATCAGGTAACTCCCACCCTAATACTGAGCTTTACCAAGGGTCTTAGCAAGCGGCACACCAGGAGATTATATCCCACACCTGGCCCAGAGGGTCCCACACCCACAAAGCCTCCCTCATTGCTAGCACAGCAGTCTGAGTTCTAACTGCAAGGCAGCAGCAAGGCAGGGGAGGGGCGCCCACTATTGCTGAGGCTTAAATAGGTAAACAAACTGCCAGGAAGCTCGAATTGGGTGTACCCACCACAGCTCAAGGAGGCCTACCTGCCTCTGTAGACTCTACCTCCGGGGACAGGGCACAGCTAAACAAAAAGCAGCAGAAACCTCGGCAGAGGTAAATGTCCCTGTTTAACAGCTTTGAAGAGAGCAGTGGATCTCCCAGCAGGGAGGTTAAGATCTGAGAAGGGACAGACTGCCTGCTCAAGTGGGTCCCTGACCCCTGAGTAGCCTAACTGGGAGACATCCCCCACTAGGTGCAGACCGACACCTCACACCTCACACAGCTGAGTACACCCCTGAGATGAAGCTTCCAGAGAAAGAATCAGACAGCAACACTCGCTGTTCAGCAATATTCTATCTTCTGCAGCCTCCACTGCTGATACCCAGGCAAACAGGGTCTGGAGTGGACCTCAAGCAAACTCCAACAGACTGGCAGCTGAGCGTCCTGACTGTTAGAAGGAAAACTAACAAACAGAAAGGACATCCACACCAAAACCACATCAGTACGTCACCATCGGCAGATAAACCCACAAAGATGAGGAAAAAGCAGTGCAGAAAAGCTGGAAATTGAAAAAATCAGAGTGTATCTCCCCCTCCAAAGGAACGCAGCTCATCCTCATCGCCAGCAATGGAACAAAGCTGGATGGAGAATGACTTTGATGAGTTGAGAGAAGAAGGCTTCAGTCAATCAAACTTCTCAGAGCTAAAGGGGGAACCATGTAACCAGAGCGAAGAAACTAAAAACCTTGAAAAAAGATTTGATAAATGGCTAAGTAGAATAGCCAAAGTAGAGAAGTTCTTAAAAGAACTGATAGATACGAAAACCGTAATATGAAAACTACATGACAAATGCACAAGCTTCAGTAACTGACTCCATCAACTGGGAGAAAGAGTATCAGCGATTGAAGATCAAATGAATGAAATGAAGCGAGAAGAGACATATAGAGAAAAAAGAGTAAAAAGAAATGAACAAAGCCCCCAAGAAATATGGGATTATGTGAAAAGACCAAATCTATGTCTGATTGGTGTGCCTGAAAGTGACGGGGAGAATGGAATCAAGTTGGAAAACACTCCGCAGGATATCATCCAGGAGAACTTCCCCAACCTAGTAAGGCAGGCCCACATTCAAATTCAGGAAACACAGAGAATGCCACAAAGATGCTCCTCGAAAAGAGCAACCCCAAGACACATAATTGTCAGATTCACTAAAGTTGAAATGAAGGAAAAAATGTTAAGGGCAGCCAGAGAGAAAGGTCGAGTTTCCCACAAATGGAAGCCCATCAGACTAACAGCAGATCTCTCAGCAGAAACTCTACAAGCCAGAAGAGAGTGGGGGCCAATATTCAACATTCTTAAAGAAAAGAATTTGCAACCCAGAATTTCATATCCAGCCAAACTAAGTTTCATCAGTGAAGCAGAAATAAAATCCTTTACAGCCAAGAAAATGCTTAGAGATTTTGTCACCACCAGGACTGCCCTACAAGAGATCCTGAAGGAAGCACTAAACATAGAAAGGAACAACAGGTACCAGCCATTGCAAAATCATGCCAAAATGTAAAGTCCATTGATGCTAGGAAGAAACTGCATCAACTAATGAGCAAAATAACCAGCTAATATCACAATGACAGGACCAAGTTCACACATAACAATATTAACCTTAACTGTAAATGGACAAAATAGTTCAATTAAAAGACACAGACTGGCAAATTGGATAAAGAGTCAAGACCCATCAGTATGCTGTATTCAGAGGACCCATCTCACATGCAGAGACACACATAGGTTCAAAATAAAAGGATAGAGGAAGATCTACCAAGCAAATGGAAAACAGAAAAAAGCAGGGGTTGCAATACTAGTCTCTGATAAAGCAGACTTTAAACCATCAAAGATCAAAAGAGACAAAAAAGGCCATTACACAATGGTAAAGGGATCAATTCACCAGGAAGAGCTAACTATCCTAAAGATATACGCATCCAAAATAGGAGCACCTAGATTCATAAAGCATGTCCTTAGAAACTTACAAAGAGACTGAGACTCCCATACAATAATAATGGGAGACTTTAACACCCCACTGTCAACATTAGACAAATCAACAAGACAGAAAGTTAACAAGGATATCCAGGAATTGAACTCAACTCTGCACCAAGCGGACCTAATAGACATCTACAGAACTCTCCACCCCAAATCAACAGAATATACATTCTTCTCAGCACCACATTGCACTTATTCCAAAATTGACCACATAGTTGGAAGTAAAGCACTCCTCAGCAAATGTAAAAGAACAGAAATTATAACAAACTGTCTCTCAGACGACAGTGCAATCAAACTAGAACTCAGGACTAAGAAATTCAGTCAAAACCACTCAATTACATGGAAACTGACCAACCTGCTCCTGAATGACTACTGGGTACATAACAAAATGAAGGCGGAAATAAAGATGTTCTTTGAAACCAGTGAGAACAAAGACACAACATACAAGAATCTCTGGGACACATATAAAGCAGTGTGTAGAGGGAAATTTATATCACTAAATGCCCACAAGAGAAAGCTGGAAAGATCTAAAATTGACACTCTAACATCACAATTAAAAGAACTAGAGAAGCAAGACCAAACACATTCAAAAGCTAGCAGAAGGCAAGAAATAACTAAGATCAGAGCAGAACTGAAGGAGATAGAGACACAAAAAACCCTCCAAAAAAATCAATGAATCTAGGAGCTGGTTTTTCAAAAACATCAACAAAATTGATAAACCGCTAGCAAGACTAATAAAGAAGAAAAAAGAGAAGAATCAAATAGATGCAATAAAAAATGATAAAGGGGATATCACTACCAACCCCACAGAAATACAAACTACCATCAGAGAATACTATAAACACCTCTACGCAAATAAACTGGAAAATCTAGAAGAAATGGATAATTTCCTGGACATTTACACTCTCCCAAGACTAAACCAGGAAGAAGTTGAATCCCTGAATAGACCAATAACAGGCTCTGAAATTGAGGCAATAATTAATAGCCTACCAACCAAAAAAAGTCTAGGACCAGACGGATTCACAGCCGAATTCTACCAGAGGTACAAGAAGGAGTTGATACCATTCCTTCTGAAACTATTCCAATCAATAGAAAAAGAGGGAATCCTCCCTAACTCATTTTATGAGGCCAACATCATCCTGATACCTAAGCCTGGCTGGCAGATATACAACAAAAAAAAAGAGAATTTTAGACCAATATCCATGATGAACAGGAAAAAACTGCTTTAAAGTTCATATGGAACCAAAAAAGACCTGGCATTGCCAAGACAATCCTAAGTCAAAAGAACAAAGCTGGAGGCATCATGCTACCTGACTTCAAACTATACTACAAGGCTACAGTAACCAAAACAGCATGGTACTGGTACCAAAACAGAGATATAGACCAATGGAACAGAACAGAGTCCTCAGAAATAATACCACACATCTACAGTCATCTGATCTTTGACAAACCTGACAAAAACAAGAAATGGGGAAAGGATTCCCTATTTAATAAATGGTGTTGGGAAAATTGGCTAGCTATAAGTAGAAAGCTGAAACTGGATCTTTTCCTTACTCCTTAAATAAAAATTAATTCAATTTCATTTGGATGAAATTTCATGGATTAGAGACTTAAATGTTAGACCTAAAACCATAAAAACCCTAGAAGAAAACCTAGGTAATACCATTCAGGACATAGGCATGAGCAAGGACTTCATGTCTAAAACACCAAAAGCAATGGCAACAAAAGCCAAAATTGACAAATGGGATCTAATTAAACTAAAGAGCTTCTGCACAGCAAAAGAAACTACCATCAGAATGAACAGGCAACCTAAAGAATGGGAGAAAATTTTTGCAATATACTCATCTGACAATGGGCTAATACCCAGAAGCCATAAAGAACTCAATCAAATTTACAAGAAAAAAACAAATGACCCCATTAAAAAGTGGGCAAAGGATATGAACAGACACTTCTCAAAAGAAGATATTCATACAGCCAACAGACACATGAAAAAATGCTCATCATCACTCACCATCAGAGAAATGCAAATCAAAACCACAATCAGATACCATCTCACACCAGCTAGAATGGCAATCATTAAAACATCAGGAAACAAAAGGTGCTGGAGAGGATGTGGAGAAATAGGAACACTTTTACACTGTTGGTGGGATTGTAAACTAGTTCAACCATTATGGAAAACAGTGTGGTGATTCCTCAAGGATCTAGAACTAGAAATACCATTTGACCCAGCCATCCCATTACTGGGGATATACCCAGTGGATTGTAAGTCATGCTGCTATAAAGACACATGCACATGTATGTTTATTGCAGCACTATTTACAATAGTGAAGACTTGGAATCAACCCAAATGTCCATCAGTGACAGACTGGATTAAGAAATGTGGCACATAAACACCATGGAATACTATACAGCCATAAAAAAGGATGAGTTAGTGTCTTTTGTAGGGACATGGATGCAGCTGGAAACCATCATTCTTAGCAAAGTATCACAAGAACAGAAAACCGAACACCGCATGTTCTCATTCATAGGTGGGAACTGAACAATGAGAACACTTGGACACAGGATGGGGAACATCACACACCAGGGCCTATTTTGGGGTGGGGGGAGCAGGGAAGGATGGCATTGGGTGTTATATCTGAAGCAAATGATGAGTTGATGGGTGCAGCACAGAAACATGGCACATGTATACATATATAACAAACCTGCACGTTGTGCACATGTACCCTAGAACTTAAAGTAAAAAAAAAAAAAGAAAAGAAAAAGAAAAAGAATATGGCAATATAGTATTCTCCATCTGTATTTTACACTTTTTAACATTAAGCCATTTTTAAAGACCCTGGGAAATAATAATAATCATAACATGGTAAAGAAATAAGAATGGAAAAAGTACTTAGTATAAAGACACTAGGTGTCTAGTGTCTAGATATAGTGAGATATATATGTGAGGCTTGCAAGGCAGAATAAAAAGCTACAAGACACTTCTAAGGAAAGTTTTTTTAAAAATGAAAATAGAGTTTATGAAAGTCTTTAAAAAGTCTTATAATAAGACTAAACAACAGAAAAACCCTCAAATATTTCTATGTGCCTGTGTGTGCACACGTGTATTTGTGAAGGACAGGGGTGAAGAAAAGTCAAATATGTCAAAAAGGAAAAAAAAAAAAAAAACTGAGTGCATTTCATTGGCTCTGGAGTCCTGCAGGTTTCTCACTACAGAGATAAATGTCCTGATCCCTGAGGCAGAAGCCTGAGGCTGTGCGCTTTGCCTAAGAACAGTTCCACTGTCTCATTTCACAGAGAGATGTCCCTGGGTACATTAACTCCAAAAATACGAAAAATCCTAAAACTGAATCTTCCTGCTGAAAGGGCTGCTTATGGCAATTTTCACAATTGGATCCTCAGATGTTCCTTTGGCACTCAAGCATCCTTGAGACTATGGAACATTTAGACAATGCACATAATTGATATATACTGATTTATCTTCACTGAGACTCTAGATAGAATGGCAAAAGTCCCATCTATACCCTTCCCCCCGCCCACCACTACCTCAGTTGGCCCTGCCTTGGAGAACACAAAAATATTAACAAAGCCATCCCTTACTTGTGATTATTGATTTCATCTAATTTTCATACTGTCACTCATGATAGATACAGTTAATTTTTGCTGTTCTGTATGTATATTGGATATTGTCATTTATACCATTAATCATGCACATAATTGTCATAATAACAGAAATGCCTTTTCCTAGAGATTTCATTCTAAAATATAATTATCCAGACATCCTGCTGTTAATGGCATTGAATCCTAATTACTTCAAAATGAAGTCATTATTCATAAACTTAGAGCCTGCACCACACATGTTTATAGTAAGTAGATGGGACAATATTATCAAATTTATTATCTACTGTCGTGCTTATTTTTTAGAAGCTGTTTTAACTGCTCAGCTCCTGAGTACTGCTTTTGTCCAATCTCATTAACGTAAGATAAAATCTACTAGTTTTTATTTAGTCTAAAAAATGATAGTAGTAATTATTCCTCGCTGGCATGCAGAACTACTTGGAAAACTACTCAGTTAATAACAAATCCCTTCATAACACAAACTGGGCAACCAGTAAAATGACATCTTCCATTATGATAATTTTTCTGTCACAGATGTATACTAACAGATTATTTCTCAAATAACTTGTGATCTAATCGTGGGATTCATAACATAATAATCATATATTGCATTGCTATGATGCTTTATAGTTTTTGGAGTGTTTTCATACCCACTATCATTTTGGATCTTAAGTATTTTTTTCATGTGGTATTAAGGTTTTTTCACATTACCAACACCAGCAAAATCTCTACATATTCCTTATCAATTACTAATGAATTTAGTACTTTAAAATATCTTCTTCCTTTGCCTATTATCTTCCTCTTCTTTTTTTAAATAATTAGTTATCTTTCTGGCTTGTTTTCCTAACTCCCTCACCATTCATCAATATATGCATTTCCGCCAATCCAGGGCCCTTTTACCTTCAGGAAGCTATTCATTTCTTTTTTCTTTTCAAGTCTTTCAGTTACTCATAAATTGGAATTTTGCATTAGTTTTAAGGAACACTTCATTAAGTAAACATTCCAAAATTTTCTGTACCTTCTTCTTGTTCCGTCTGCTGTTAAAATCATTAATATCCTATTTAAGTCTATTAATTTGTAAAAACTTACTCTGATATTCGTGTGTGAAATGTTTACTACCTTACCATCTTAATGTTTAATGCTTATTTCATTATCCTTCATATATGACTTAAATTTGTTGTACTTTTCTGTTTTTCAAAAACAGAAAAGTTTCCAGTGAGGCAGTCGAATTTTAAAGATCCAAAATGATCTCCTTTGACTCCAGGTCTACATCCAGGTCATGCTGATTTAAGAGGTGGGTTCTCACGGCCTTGGGCTGCTCTGCCCCTGTCACTTTGAAGGCTGCAGCCTCCCTCTTGGCTGTTTTCATGGGCTGGCGTTGAATGTCTGCAGCTTTTCTAGGCACACATTGCAAGTTGTCCGTGGATCTACCATTACGTGGTCTGGAAGGTGGTGGCCGTCTTCTCCATGCCCCATCTCTCTTTGAGGCATGAAGAAATAGACACTCTCTGATACGGTTTGGCTCTGTGTCCCCACCCAAATCTCATTTTGAATTGTATTCCCATAATTCCCATGTGCTGTGGGAGGAAACTGGTGGGAGATAATTTTAATCATGCAGGAGGTTTCCTCCATACTGTCCTCATGGTAGTGAGTAAGTCTCACAAGATCTGATGGGTTTATCTGGGGTTTCTGCTTTTGCTTCTTTCTTATTTTCTCTTGCCTCTGCCATGATAGAAGTGCCTTTTGCCTCCCGCCATGATTCTGAGGCCTCCTCAGCCAAGTGGAACTATAAATACATTTAAAACTCTTCTTTCCCCCCGTCTAGGGTATGTCTGTATCACCAGTGTGAAAATTGACTAATACAGTAAATTGGTACCAGTAGAGTGGGGCATTGCTGAAAAGGTACACGAAAATGTGGAAGCCATTTTGGAACTGGGTAACAGGCAGAGGTTGGAGCAGTTCGGAGGGCTCAGAAGAAGACAGGAAAATGTGGGAAAGTTTGGAACCTCCTAGAATCTTGCTGAATGGCTTTGACAATAATGCTGATAGTGATATGAACTATAAGGTCCAGAATGCGGTGGTCTCAGATGGAGATGAGGCTTGTGGGAACTGGAGCAAAGGTGATTCTTGTTATGTTTTAGCAAAGAGATTGGCAGTATTTTACCAATTTGTGAAATTCTGAACTTGAGAAAGATCATTTAGGGTATCTGGAGGAATAAATTTCTAAGCAGCAAAGCATTCAAAAGCCGACTTGGATGCTGTTAAAAGCATTCCATTTTTAAAGGGAAACAGAACAAAAAAGTTCAGAAAATTTGCAGTCTGACAATGCAGTAGAAAGAAAGACCCATTTTCTGAGGAAAAATTCAAACCAGTTGCAAAAATTTGCATAAGTGGCAAGGAGGCTAATGTTAATCCTCGAGACTATGGGGAAAATGTCACCAGGCCATGTCAGAGGCCTTCATGGCAGCTCACCCCATCACAAGTCTGGAGGTGCAGGGAAAAAAAAAAAAAAGTGGTTTCGTGGGCCTTAGCCCAAGGTCACTGTGCTGTGTGCTGCCTAGGGATTTGGTGTCCCTAGGACACCAAATGGAAATGCCTGGATGCCCAGGCAAAAGTTGCTGCAGGGGCAGGGCCCTAATGGAGAACCTCTGCTAGGGCAGTGCAGAAGGGAAATGTCAGGTGGGAGCCCCCACACAGAGTCCCTACTGGGGCAGTGCCCCGTGGAGCTGTGAGAAGAGGGCCGTCGTCTTCCAGACTCCAGAATGGTAGATCCACTGACAGCTTGCACCGTGTGTCTGGAAAAGTTGCAGACACTCAATGCTGGCCCATGAAAGCAGCTGTGAGACAGGCTATACCCTGTAAAGCTCCAGGTGCACAGCTGCCCAAGGCCATGGGAACCCACCTCTTACATCAGCATGACCCAGATGTAGAACTTCAGTCAAAGAAGATCATTTTGGAGCTTTAAAATTTGACTGCCTCGCTGGATTTTGGACTTTCATGGGCCCTGTAACCACTTTGTTTTGGCCAATTTCTCCCATTTGGAATGGCTGTATTTACCCAATACATGTACGCCCATTGTATCTAGGAAGTAACTAGCTTGCTTTTGATTTTACAGGCTCATAGGTGGAAGGGACTTGCATTGTCTCAGATGAGACTTCGGACTGTGAACTTTTGGGTTAATGATGAAAAGAGTTAAGACTTTGGGGACTGTTGGGAAGGCATGATTGGCTTTGAAATGTGCGGATATGAGGTTGGGAGGTGTCAGGGGCAGAATCTCATAGTTTGGCACTGTGTCCCCACCCAAATCTCATTTTTAATTGTATTCCCATAATTCTCATGTGCTGTGGGAGGAACCTGGTGGGAGATAATTTTAATCATGGGGATAGCTTCCTCCATACTGTCCTCATGGTAGTGAGTAAGGCTCACAAGATCTGATGGGTTTATCAGGGGTTTCTGCTTTTGCTTCTTTCTCTTTTTCTTTTGCCACCGCCATGTTAGAAGTGCCTTTTGCCTCCTGCCATGATTCTGAGGCCTCCCCAGCCACATGGAACTGTAAGTCCAAATAAACCTCTTTTCTGTTCCCCCAGTCTTGGCTATGTATTTATTAGCAGCATGAAAATGGACTAATACACTCTCCTAATTTTGTGGAGGAGCAAAAAATGGCACAAATACTCTGGAGCATCATTTTTCAACATATGCTAAGATCTTCTTAGTGTATTCACTGCTAAGAGATGACTTATAATTCAAACAAAAATTTAGGCATTAAAAGGGTCATCACATCATTATTTTTAATGAAGAAACATTTTAAATGAACCATTTATCCTATACTATTTAAAAAATTGAAAACGTCAGTTATTCTATAGCCACACAGTGTACATGAAGAATCTCTCCAAAGCAGACTGGCTTCATTTTTTACTGTTACTTTTGTTATTTCCTCTTGCTGTTCTTATTGTTTCATTGTCAGCATCAATACATCAAGGTCTTCATGTGGTCTTCTCAGCTTTAATGATTTTTAAAGTCAGAAGAGTTGAAAGAAATGAGTAAGGCAGCCTTCACATTTCCCAGCACTACATTTAATTACATAACTCAGCCCTCTCTCTTCACACCCCTGCTCTACAAAGTCAGAGAACTAAGTAAAATACTGTATTAGTCAGAGTTCTCTAGAGGGACAGGACTAATAGGAAAGATGTATACATGAAAGGGTGTTTGCTAAGGAGTACTGACTCACAATCACAAGGTGAAGTCCCACAATAGGCCGTCTGCAAGCTGAGGAGCAAGAAAGCCAGTCTGAGTCCCAAAACTTCAAAAGTAGGGAAGCTGACAGTGCAGCCTTCAGTCTGTGACCGAAGGCCTGAGAACCTCTGGCAAACCACTATTGTAGGTCCAAGAGTTCAAAAGCTGAAGAACTTGTGAAACTGCCTTTGCAAAATTATGACTGAAACAGTGAAAGAGATCTAACTTAACCAACTCCATCTTGCTTCTGGTAGGAGGCTGAACTAACTTTGGGAGAAACTTAGTTTACAGTTTATAGTTTAAAACAAAGATGGCAACAGCCCTTTCCCAAATTAGACCTCCTTCTGGCCTGGGGACTAGATTGCTTTTGTAGGACTAACATTAGCCACAAGATTAGAAATTATGTTTTAGGAGTCATGCAGCTGGAGGCTACAAGATTCTGACCTCCCCTAAGCTACTCCTAAGATCAGTGTTTGAGATATTTTTCAGACCCTGCACTTGATGGATCAGCTGGTACCACCCAGATTGATAAACTGGCTCATCCAATCTTGTGGACCCCACGCAGAAACTAACTCTATGGCAAGAAGACAGCTTCTATTCCCTATGATTTCATCCCTGACCAATCAGCACTCCTGGCTCACTGGCTTCCCCCCATCCACCAAGTTGTCCTTAAAAACTCTGCTCCTGGAATACTCAGGGAAAATGATTTGAGTAATAATAAAACTTCGGTCTCCTCAACAGTTGGCTCTGCGTGAATTACCCTTTCTTTATTGCAACTCCCCTGCCTTGATAAATTGGCTCTGTCTAGGCAGCAGAAAAGGTGAATGCCTTGGTGGTTACATGTGGAGTCCAACATTTTGAAGGCAAGAATCATCCAGCATGGGAGAAAAATGGAGGCCAGAAGACTCAGGCCGGTCCAGTCCTTCCACGTTTTTTTGTCTGCTTTTATCCTAGTCACGCTGGCAGCTGATTAGATGGTGCCCACACAGCTTGAGGGTGGGTCTTCCTCTCCCAGTCCACTGTCTCAAATGTTAATCCCCTTTGTCAACACCCTCACAAACACACCCAGGAACAATAGTTTGCATTCTTCAATCCAATCAAGTTGACACTCGATATTAACCATCACAAATAGGATCACTGAGATAATCAGCACAGTCATTCTACCTGATTAAACACTACAAGCCAGATGCATTTGTTGAGAATTTATCGGGTATAGATAAAGGTGTGATAAAATTTGTCCTTTTCTCTATTTTTCATACCTGGTGGCCCTAAAATGGTTTTATTAAATTCATTAATATTAACTTTCTGTTGATATCCCACCATTGAGAAAGTGGTAGATTTTTGTAGGACTAAGTCACACAGACATATGAGGTGTTCAGGGGTTGAGCATATCAGATATCATAGATTATGGGCTCTAGATTCATAGAGTCTATATGTTTAATTTCCCAGCACAGCATGGTCTTTAGTGAAGCCATTTAAAGTTATGCTTATAAAGAGTTTTGTTTTTGTTTTTTTTTAATTGAAAAGAAGGAAATACTTAAGGAAATGTTAGAGGAGAAAACAGGGAAACAAAATTGAAAGAGAGTTTGATCCCAGTTATATAAGATAATATGACTGGATGGAAAGATGTATACTCATATAGATTTCTCCTACATAACTTACTTAGATAAGAGAATTTTTTTCTAAGGATTAAAATATTTGGTGGTCTTTTTCAAGTTATCCAAGCCACCACTACCTACAAATGAAAAAGTAACATGAATTTCTATTAAGAATTTCATTTCTCCCAACCATCTTCCTTCACACATGCACATACACAAACACACAAATTTACAGCATATGTTCTGAGACTCACTGAATAACTAAAATTATGGATGCAAGAGCTTTTAAACATATAAATTATTAGAGGCAGATAATGAAACAGAGAATACCTGCACAAAGATTCTGAGTGGTTAACACTGTATAGTCAGATATGAGTAACTTTCCTTTATACATATTGTTCATGTTTTCTGTATAAGCATGTAATTTTACAATCAGAAAAAGTAGGCATTTACGCATTATTTTTTATTGTGTACTTTAAGCAGAGAACTTGTGTTTCAATATAAGCCAGTAGAATCTGATATCTGCTCTCAATTTTTGATGTTATTAACTAACCTTTGTGACGTTCTTTATTGATATCTTGCCTTCCTCTTCCACTTGGCTGTGATGAAAGCTGGCTGCTAAGTCAGCCATTATATTTTATAGCACACAAATACCATGGGAAAGTATGTTACTCTGCTGGTGGAAGACATAGCAATAATATTAACAATATTTACTAAGCTTTTACATGTAAAGGCACTCTCCTCGTGGTTTTATTTGCATTAATGCATAGAATCCTCATATCCTTCTGATACTCCTTTTGTTTCATAATGAGGAAACAAACTGAGGTTCTGAGATGTTAAATAATTTGCTCAAATTCACCCACTGAATGAATGGTGAGCTCAGAATTGAAGCCAAATGAACCAATTCCAAAATCCACTCTATTAATCTTATGCTTTAATAAATAATACATAATTCAATTGGCAACAAAAACTACAATTCATTTTCACTTGATTTCTAATAAAGTCTAAAAACTTCTCTAAGCACAGTTTTTGGCACATCATAAGCTCTCAATAAAGAAATATGGAGTATTACTAATATCCTTATGTTATTATTACCTTTCATCATTTTACTTCTTAATATTTTTAAAATTCATTGCACATAAGATTCTCAGACTCCTGTTAATCTACATGCCTTTTGCATGTCTGTTTAAATTTTTGAGAAATCTTTAATTAATTGACTTTATTAGTACTTTCATTATATATAATTTCTTAACTTCATGTCTTCTATTATTTCCATTATTATCTTCTGCAGAAACAGCAGTATAACTAACAGACACCAGCATTGAAGGAATCTAAAACCTAGGAGAATGGTTATAGGATCTTATCATTTACAGTGTTACAGATATGTGGTGTCAACTAGAATGTATAATTAAATTACTCAACAGATGGTTTGTGTGTCATTCTGGATTAATAGTGTGAAATTCTTTTGCTTAATGAATTTTTAATATCACTCATCCTTTTACATCATAGTTTTTATTAACATTCTTATGGTATTTGTCACTCATCCTATTATGTTTCCTTGGTACTTCATTTATTCATACATCCATTCATCTGCATTTATCACCTAGTATACGTTAAACAGTGTGTCAGACAATAGGATTCATAAAATGAAGACATGACTCTAGTTTTCAAACATTATATTTGTTAAAGAAGATAAACAATAACAAAGAAAATCAATTACAACATCATGTGGTAAATACTCTTTTAGAAATTGGACAGTCTGCTGTAGAAATAAAGACAGTACACCTGATGATCTTTGCAAGTGAGAAGAGACGCCGTGAGAAAGATGCCAGAAAATATTTTCTCAGAAAACTGATGATAAGAGACTGCTTGAAAGTGCTGGCATTAGCTAAGGAAAAGTGGGTGTGGATATGAGAATATATGCATGAACATACATGTGGGCATGTGTGTGTGTGTGTGTGTTTACACTGTGGGGAGGGAGTGAAGAAAAAATATTGGAGTGATAGGAAGAATTTGCAAAAGATGAGAAAGCAGTTTGGGAAGCAGGTTGTTATGTGGCATCCCAGTCCGTCTATGCAATTGCAATAGCTCAGTATGAGTACAGCAAAGGATGAAGCCTAAATGGTATGTAGAGATTAGATTCATTCATTCTTTCATTCACACACTCATCCATTAAGCAAATGTGTAGCTGGCAACTGCAATATTCCAAGCTTATTTCAGGATTAGGGCATTAAATAATCAACAAGGCAGGCTATGTTGACTGTTGATGCCTTAAGGAAACCTATATTCTAAAGAAAGAAACAAATAATAAACAAAAACTATATATAAAATGAAGAAGAACCCTGTGTATTGTACAAGTGCACTCTAATTTCCTACTGAAGATATGAGGACCCACTGAAGAGTTTTAAGCAAGGGTGTTGTGTGAATCTGTTTCCATTGAGAAAGGTCACTCTGGCCTTCTTCTGGTTTAGGCTGTGGGCAGGGCCACTTAATAGACAGCTGCATTATTGTAGGTATGATGAGCATCTGAACTGAGGGGAAGAGTGAAGAAGGAGAGAGACAGATGAAGAAGAAAGAGGAGTCAAAAAACATGCCAGCTTTTTGACATGCAATTTTAGGCGAATGGTGGTAGAACCAGGACAGTAAAATGGAAAGAACTCGTTGGGAGAGCTGAGTGAAGTTAAGGAATTTAATTTTGGACTGGTTGACTGTGAAATGTTTGTGGAACTTGCAAGTAGAGCCTTGTAGTTGGCAGCTGAATGTGCTTGTCTGAATACCAGGTGTGTGATGGAAATATAAATTTATGCTGCTTCATCATGAGAAAACAGATAAAAACATGGGATTCTATGAGATTATATAGGGAAAATAGGCAGAATTTAAGAAAACAATGACACTGGCAGAGTCTCAGGATCAATATCATTGGTTTCTAATTACGTATGCATATCAGAAATATCTGGGAGAGATTTATAAAAATACAGATTCCTAGGACAAAGTCACATCATTTAATAAGAATTTCTAGAGTTTAGCATTAGAATTTTCAAAAGGTATATATGTTCTAAACAAGTTGATAATTTCTCTTTTTAATAACTAATTTGCAGGACAGGATCCCACAAAAGATGACAGAGAGGAAGAAAAACAAGAGAAATTGGTATACATTATATAGCATTGAACTATAATTAATTGCATGTGTTTTCTTTCCTATATTGACTATACCATATTTTGGGACAGTATGTTCATCTTTGATAAGCAGTCTTATGACTGCTTATCACTGATGACTGATCACTTATGACTGATAAGCAGTGACACATATTGAAGTGCTTGGCAAATGTGTATATGTATATTCTTTTTCCATGTGTTACTGCCCACAAACCCTCTTACTAGAGACCTCACTGAACCTGAGTTGTGCATTCCCTTGACTAAAAGATAACATTATTCTCCCAACCAACTGGCATTAGAGATTGAAATTCTAGGACATCACGAATGCATTCATTAATTCTCACAAGACCAAAATTTTTTAAAGGAAATTATTAACTTACATTTTCAAATAGAAAACATAATTCAAATTATTTTTCTAAGATCACAAATCTGGAAAATTAAGTACCCTCTATAAGACTAATGCAACAGCCCTATATATTCCTGGAATCTAAACAAAATCATTTAAATTGGTTCAGTTATACCTAGTTTTACAGATTGCTGCTTGAACTCTGTTACTTTCTTAGTATGAATATTTTTCATTAAAACCTTTCTCATACTACCTTGAAGAAAGAAGGGAAGTGCACGGTCACCTAAGGAACTCTCTGCACAGTTGAAATCTTTTTCCCTTTGTCCAATCTATCTCCAGACATGCTGCATGAGCAGCCATGGTACAATGCAATCCTTCTCACTTGGCTTAAGTCCTTGGTCCAGAGATAGGCCTCTGACCTAAGCAGAGCCAAATAATGCACCCCTCAGCCATAGATTTGTTGGGTACAGAACTAAGAGAAGGTACAGTCTTTACCATGTGGGACTGAGAAGTTATAGAAAATATTGTAGTCATATTTTCCATTGAAAGTCAGTCTTCAGCAAGAGAAAACATTGAAAAAACAAAGAAAAGAGGCAGACCAAGGATAAATAAATAGATAAGCTCTAATAATCTCCAAGTTCTGGTCCTATTAGTTCAGAGGCCGAGATGCCTCACTTCCTTTTCTATATCTTTATTGTTCAACTTTTCCCTTAGATTATCTGAGATGCTAGAATCCTTTTTAAAAGTTTCATCCTATTGCTTAAGCTAGTTCAAGCTGAGTGTCTGCAACTTGCAAGCTAGAGTCCATACATAATCCATTTTTAAAAAATTATTGTCCTACCTATATGTGAATCAGTTCTGATAAATTTATATCTTGTGTTTTTTTGCATGTTTTCTATTGTATGTTAGAGAATATGACATTTGAACCTATTTTCCCAGCATGTGTTGCATTTTTTTTTTTTATAATAGCCACTGCATTACATTTGTATAAGGTTATCTCCTTGGACAGCATACAAATAGTCATTAGAAGGCCTCCAGAAGATGAATCCCTATTACATAAATGTGACATTGAGGCTGTTTTACAGTATTATCATTTGGCACTCTCTTTAATGACTGCTGCTTCATTTATTTATTGATTACACCAGCTGTGGCTTAAAATCTACGTCCCTGCCTTTAATATTAGACTTCTCAGATTCCTCATATCTCAATTTCTATTTACAGCACCACTTAATGGGTGTTCTTTTTTGGCATTTTTGGCTAAGGCTTTTAATTAAAAGAACATCTTTATGACCTTGGAATTTGAAATTAGGCAGGTTTAATTGCAGTATTTTTATTATATAACTTTATTTTCTCTTGTAATGTCTGAATTTGATGTTCTAAAGTTCTGTTTCAAAATGAATTTCTACTTAAACCGCCTGAAGGTGGAAACACACCTATTTTTTTAAAAAGAAAATCATTTTGACAAAAAATGTTTTATACTCAAAAAGAAAGATATATTTTTCTAGATGACACATTATTTCATGAAACCAAGAAAATAGAAAAGTGTGAAGATATTTGCTGTTAGTTAAATAATAAGCTAATTTTTAGCATATATTTTATTATTAAAAACCTTGAAATAAATTTGTCCCTTTTAGATTTTCATACACTTCACAATTTTAAATGTTTTACAAAGTCTATTTTGATATTTCTATTCTGATTTTTAAAATTTAAATATTTAATAATGTCCATGATACTTCTTCAATAATCTGAGTTATTTCATACATTCTTTTCTAAGTAAAGAGATTTATTAAGCCAAGACTTAACAGAGATCTAAATAAATACCCTAAAGGGAAGATAAATTGAAGTCAATTGTGGAACTGAAATTTGATACTTAATGGTTTCCAATTCAAGGTATTAGTTTCTAACATTAAAATTCCACAAGCAAGTCTTTGACCAGTGTAAAAATCAGTTTACAATGGAAGGCACCACTCCATTAATCTACTTAATCCATCTCCTCCAGGATCTTCAATTTTTTCTTTCCATTGGTGTTTTGACAACAGATTTTAAACATTTCAAACTCTTCTATCTCTACATTAATAATACATACCTTTTATTTTTTCTAACAAATTGTATGAGGTACAACAAAATGTATACATTTCAAGTGTGAAGACTGATGCATTTGACAGTCAAGATACGGAAAATTTCCATCAATACAAAAAGTTTTCTTATGTCCTTTTGCAGTCACTAATCCACATAACCTCTCAGCAGCCACCAATTTGCTTTCTGTCACTATAAATTCATTTTGCCTGTTCTAAAAATTTCACATTACATGTGCTGTGCATGGCTTCTTTTGCTCAACATAATATTTTTGAGATGTGTTCGTGTTGTGTATGTTTATAGTTAGTTCTTTTTTAATTGATGAGTAGTATTTCATTACATTGATACACTATAATGTGTCTTTCACTTATCAATTGATATTTTAGCTACTTCCAATTTTTAGCTATTATGAATATATTTGCTATGAATATTTAAATATAAGTCTTTGTATGGATCTATGCTTTTATTTTTCTTGACTAAATACCTAGGAACTGGATTGCTCAGTTATCTCAGTGAACAGATGTTTTAAGAAATTTCCAAAATGATCCCAAGCAGTTGTACCATGTTACATTTAAACCAACAATATATGAGAGCTCAGGTTGCCTCAAATCCTCTCCAACTCTTGGTATTGCCAGTCTTTTAAATAGATGTGTACTACTATCTCACTATGATTTTAATTTTCATTTTCCTGATGATTAACAATGCTCAACATCTTTTTATTGGCCATTTTTCCATCTCCTTTTGCCTACTTATTGACTATTTTTGTATTGTCTTTTGTGAAGCATTAATATAAATATTTTTTCACTTTAAAATTAATTTTTGTCTTATTATTTATGTATATTTTTTCTTGAGGTACATCTTGTCTTATTATTGAGGTACATCTTGTCTTATTATTGAAGTATATTTTGTCTTAATGTATTCCTTACAAAGTCATTTTTATATATACACTTTGTGAATATATTTTCCCAGTACTAGGTGTAAATATTTATCTTAATAGTGTCCTTCAAATGCAGAACAAAAATAAATCAACCATTTATAATGAGCCTATTGCTAGACCCTATATTCCATTTAATTTTAATATATATAGATAATGGAACATCAACTGGATAATTGTAGTTATATAATAAGTCTCGAAATCAGGTAGTGTATGTCCTCCAACTTTGTTCTTCCTCTTTCAAAACTGTTTTGATTATTTTAGTTTTTTTTAATTTCTATAAAATTTTTTAGAATATGCATTAAATTTTTATTATACCTAGGGACCGAATTGCTGAGTCATTTAAGTGAAAATTTTAATGGGACTGCATGAAATCTATAGACCAATTTGGTGGGAGCTAATATCTTACTTGCATCAAACATCAAATCTTTCAATTCAATAACATAGTATATCTCTCTATTTCTTAAATCTTTAAATTACCTTAAAATGTTTATATAGGTAGTGCACATGTTTTATAAACTAATGTCTATATATTTAATGAATTTTGGTATTCTTATAAATGGAACTTTTAAAATCTCAATTTTCAGTTATTTTCTATATAAAAATATAAGGATTTTTTGTATATTGACCTTATGACTTGTAACACTGCTACATTGACTTATTAGTTCTAGTATTTTGTGTATATTTCTTATGAGTTCCTATATATGTGCTCACATCATCTGCAAATAAAGACGATTTCATTCCTGCCTTTCCAATTTGCATAATGTTATTTATTTTTCTTGTCTTACTGCACTGGTTAGAACTTCCAATACAATATTAACTAGAAACGGTAAGAGTAGGCCGGGCGCGGTGGCTCAAGCCTGTAATCCCAGCACTTTGGGAGGCCAAGACGGGCGGATCACGAGGTCAGGAGATCGAGACCATCCTGGCTAACACGGTGAAACCCCGTCTCTACTGAAAAATACAAAAAACTAGCCGGGCGAGGTGGCGGGCACCTGTAGTCCCAGCTACTCAGGAGGCTGAGGCAGGAGAATGGTGTAAACCCGGGAGGCGGAGCTTGCAGTGAGCTGAGATCCGGCCACTGCACTCCAGCCTGGGCCACAGAGCAAGGCTCTGTCTCAAAAAAAAAAAAAAAAAAGAAATGGTAAGAGTAGACATCCTTACTTTGTACCTGATTTTAGAGGAGAATTAGTCAGTCTTTTGAAACTAAGTTTGATAATAATTATAGATTTTTCATAATGTCTTTTATTAGTTTGAGGAAGTTCCCTTCTCTCCGTAATTTGCTGAGAGTTTTTAACATCAATTGATGCCAGATCTTGCTAAATATTCTGTATTCATTGCAAGGATCATAAGATAGTTTTATGATGTAAACATGGTGAATTACATTGATTTTCAAAAGTAAAACCAACTTTACATTTCTGGGATAAACACTACCTGTTCATCACAAATTATTCTTTTTTTTGTACAACCAGAATTGAACAGTTAATACTTTCCTTTGATTTTCTGTTACCTTCACGTCTTTCCTAGTCCTCTTTTCCATTTATCCCCCCATCATACTCATGCCCCTAACAGTATGATCTTCTTGGATTGTCTCATCTGTATTCATGGTTTTCATTATCACCTCCATGACAATGATTCTTCACATTATAGTTCTAGGCTTTTTTCTTCCACAAGTTGTGAATCTAAATCCTACTCCCTGCTATACTCTCCGCCTAGCTGTCCTACGTGTATCACAGCCCCAATGTGTACAGAATCTATTTTCTTCCTTGCCAAAGCATATTCCTTATATGATTTTCTAATCCTACTTGATATTAGTATCATCAACTCTATATTACAAAATGAGTATCTAAAATTTAGCCTCAACTGTTTATTTTACTCCCAAGATCCAATCAATCACTTAGGCTGTCTTATTTAATCCCAACTATGTCTTAACTATTCTTCTTTTTTTTTGGTTTTTAAATATCTCTTCTCTATTTTGTACTACAGTAGCCTCTTAACTCCTTTCCCAGTTCCATGTTATGCCATTCAGATCTATCAGAATGACAAATTACAACATTTAATGGTTCCCCTTGGTCTAGTGGTCAAAGTCTAAATTTTTTAGTATAGTGTACAAGTCCCTTTGTTACCAATGTTTTCTTTCCAAGCTCTTATTTCAGTATTCTCTGAATCATATACTACACAAAAGGAATATAGAATACTTGAAATTTTCTGAACACACTTAGCTTTTGAATATCTCCACTTCCAACTCATTGCTTATCACTCTGTAAGACAATCAAAATACTTAACATTCAGAAAATTTGTACTTCCTCTAACTCGCAAATCCAGTTTGGGTGAGTTTTTTCTACTCTGAACCTTTAAGTCACCTTGGAGATGTGTATTATTGTACTTATCACCTTGTACTGAAATTATCTATTATATATGTCTACATTCTGCAAATGAATATACTCCCTCAAGAGTAAGAATGTGCTCATTTTTCTTTCTATATTTAATTCCTACTTCTGTATTCATTCTTGGCACAAAATATGTGGAGAACTGAACTGAAGGTTAGACTCCAATCCGAAAGTTAAATTTATTTTCTAAAGCAGTCAAAAGTAACACAAGAAGAATGCTGTTCTGTGAGTCAGAACACCTTGCATTCAGATCTAAACATTTATTTAAGGGGAAACGAGTGGGAAGCCAATATTTTCAGCACTCAGCAGGGAGAAGCAACTTCCTTCAAACACAATTATGAGGACGTATTTCTTACTCTGAACTTTGAAAAACATGGGCAAAAACCAAGACAAAATTAAACAAGGAAGCAAAACCTCCACGTTGGCTGGAGTGACATAAAATATTGTGGTTCACTGAAAAAACTTAGCTGGCTCCTGAAGAACAGCTGAGAGGAATGGGATGGGCCAGAAACATTTACCTTCTCCTTCTTAGCTAAAGGTTTTCACCGATTTTATAAGTGATAATCTTTTGCATGTTATTTGCTAGTTTTTGTAAATGATTTATGTTAAACAACCAGTGGTATATGATTCTCATTATAGAGTGTACATAGAGTTTGCCCTGAACGTAGCCTGTTTTTTTTCTTCAAAAGTCGATGAATTCATTATCTCTAACATGATGTTAACAAAGCTTATTCTTCCTGAGTGTGAACTACGTCTGGCTCTCAAGCGTGTGCCTTTCATTAATACCATCGTGCCTTATTATTGGGCTGTCATTAGGTTCAGAATATGAGGTCTGAATTAGGAAGCCTAAAAATAATTTAATGCCATTGTTTCTCTTTCTTCTTTATCTTCGGCTATTGTTGGAAATTATTTCTGTAGAGGATTTTCACACTAGAAGGTCATATATTTCTAGCAGTGAGAAATAGAGAGAGAGAGAGAGAGAGAGAGATGATCTAACAGTGGTTGCGCACTGCTCTTCCAGGAAGCAGATACTGTGGTATTGTTTTACTTGTTTGCTTCCTTGTTTAATTTGGGTCACACTTTTTTTTATGTTTTTATACTGGGCATACAATTTTCAACTCTTCTGCAGTTCCCAGGACTTGCTAATTTCTTACATCAGGTTGTTTTTGTTATTTTAGTCATTAAAAATATGTTATTACCTATGAAGTCATTTGTATCTAGGATTTCAGATATACACTTTTTTGTTGTTTCTTTTTGGGAAAAAAAAAAAGATGTTGCGAAAATAACACAAGCTGCCCAATTGTATACCCCTAGTTAAGAGTGGATCCAGCCAGATAATGTAGTTTTCCTGAATATCAGACCTAGGCAGTGTCTGACATGATTTGTTGTCTCTGGCTTTGTGGCCTCTTAGCTCTCTGAGATGAGAAACAGTTGAGAGTGGTAAGGGGAATGGGTGACATAAAAATACAAAGAAGCTGAGAGAGAAGTACAACTTTTGAAACATTTACAAATGTATGTGCCCGGATGTGTGGGTGTGGGTGGAGTAGATTTGTGTATGAGAGTAGGAAGGAAGGTGTGTAATTTCTGGAAATCATTTCCAGGGCTGTGCCAACCAACTATGAATTTAAGGGGAATGATCAAGGACTATACTCAATAAAGGTGATTTAGGCTGTGGGTCAAGTAATGAAATTTGGATCATATAAGAAAATTTGTAAACACTGACAATTTATCATCTAAGGCATATAATGAGAGCAATTGTAGGGGTAAGGAGTATGAAAACAGAAAGAAACAAAGGGAGATCATCAATTAAACTGCTGTGTTTGATGGTGAGAAATATATGGCTTTTCCTGGGTTTCGAAAAATACGGCCTTTGGCCACGTCTCAGCTGCAATGTTATCTTCAGTTGAGTTTTTTTTTTTTTTTTTTTTTATGGATTTGTTCAAAAACTTGCTGCAGTAGCACCTTGCTATAATTTGCCCTGCCTTCTACAAACGAATTACATTCGGCTCGGCTCTCATCTAGCTACCTTCTCATGCAGATTTGTAATGCATTGTTTCTTGCCTCTGGAGGATTTCATGACATTAAAACACTGCCCTGTTCAGAAATTGCTTCGGAAGAGCAGTCCAAACCAAACTGAGACTCAGAAACTCACGTTAGTTACCACACTTGATACGAAGTCCTTTTTTTTCAGTACACCCTTGAAATACCTTTTACAGTGACTAAGTGCCATGAGTAGAAACATCAGAGATGATGAATGCCAGTGTCATTACACTTATCCACAAAGGACACAGCTCCGGGTGTGGATAATAGTGGTAAATTTAGCAATCACAGATTGCCAAGTTTTAATTGTGCTTATGGTCTATCTGCAATGCACAGAAAAGATTGGTGTGATTCTTGGAATAATAATACGTGAGAGTTCCTTTAACATATTTTCTGTTTTATAGCCTTTTCATCTTATCCAAGTCACTTCGGGTATGGTTTTGTGCATGAAAGCCAAAAATTCTAGACAATTTATGATAAGATTTTCAGTCAAAATTAACCTTGGCAATTCAAAATATTTCTTGGGAGTTCATTGTCAAGATAAAACAACAACAAAAAAGTTTCAGAATTCTGTCTGACTGTTCTGGCCAAGATTATGTGTAGTGAGCTTTGAAATTACTCATACGCTAATTAGAACCCTACATCTGCCTTCCACCTTCTTTGTATTGTGTGTTTGTTTATGTGTTTGTGTGTCATTATTTT
This sequence comes from Piliocolobus tephrosceles, assembly GCF_002776525.5. Classification (NCBI taxonomy): domain Eukaryota; kingdom Metazoa; phylum Chordata; class Mammalia; order Primates; family Cercopithecidae; genus Piliocolobus; species Piliocolobus tephrosceles. The sequence goes on along the minus strand of NC_045438.1, from coordinate 6,772,874 downwards.
AATTTTTAAATTTTAATCTTATTTAAATTATCTGATTATCAATTTTCTTATCTGTAGAGGTGTAGTATTGTTTTAATCTATATTTCTGATGCAAAAACAAATTTTAAATTAAAACTGAAATAGTATTTTACTCTTTATTTTTATACTTACCTCATTTTTTAAGTACTTATATTTATAATGTTACTTTTATATTTTTAAGTACTTATATTTATAATGTTATGGTTCTATTTTATTTATATTTTCACCTGAGTTTGGAAAATAACATGCACATATATATACATGCACATGTAACACGCTTCAGAAATGACTGTTTTTCACTACTACATTCTAGATTGTTAAATTATACTTATTAGGTACTGAAGTCTATTTCTATCTCTTTTTTACACACTTTCCATGATGCTAGATGTGGGTACATCTAGAGCTGGGTGTGACTCAAGACCACCAGATTCTCCTAAACATCAATACGGGAAGTGGGTAGGACAACTGTGTGTAGCAAATCTCCCATAAGGGTGCAATTTGAAGCTTAGTGTGAGGCTTTCATCTAAAGAGAAATGTTTTTCTCCTCCTTAATTAAATAATATATTTGGACCATTCATATGTGTAAAGGCATTATTCCACTGAAATACATGTATGTGTATCAGGAGGTAAATGCATTAACACTCCATCATTTATTTAGCAAATACTTATGAGCATCTACAATAGACCCATTGGTATGTGATTTTGACCCACAAGAAGAAAAAATGCAAAAATTAAGAGAAAGATAACAAATGCCTGAATTTTATCAGTTTTCCAAGTAGAGGGGACCCCACCATTAAAGGCAAGGACACGTTGAGGGAACCCTATCGTGAAATAATCTGAAAGATCAGAAAACAGTAACTAGTTCAGCGTGGACAAATAGGGGATATGTATACGGGATGCAGGATAATGGAGAACAGCGAAGAATGTGACAAAATAAGTAAGTAGGGTCTGATCATGGGACCTGACCCACTAGCATAGACTCGCTTACCAAATTTTCTAGCTGCCACCTCTCAAATCTTGAGCCTTGATAGAATGACTCAACTAAGAACATGAGAAATGTCACCCTGAGTAACATGTGTGATCCCTGAGCAGAAAGCTAATTATCAGGGCATCTATGGAATTATGGTGAAGAGGTGTCTCAGCCTTGTATATATCAATCTGAAAGTTCCAGGATATCTGCAAACCTTATTTCCTTAAAAAGCTCATCATGTTCAGGTCAACACGAGTCACTTAAACACGTTTGAAGCCACTGATATAGTCCTCTCAAATCTTCTCATAGAAAATTAAGTTTCATAGGTTTACTACCTAAATAACAAGGTAATGCTTCATTTTATTGATTCTAAATTAACATCAAGACATTAAAAACTATCTCCAAGTTTTAGACATTGAGATTCAATCTCCAAGCCAATTAATTTCATTATTTTATGGAGGTTGATCATAACCCCATTTTAAACTCATTTTATTACGCAAACACAAACACTAAGGAATAACCTCCACTAACTATGCACTATGTATGTTTTGGGATAACTTACAGCTGGATATCTCGACTTGAGTAGCTCTACGCATATCTCTGAAGATGATCAGTATCTCACAGTGCACTTCAATAGATGATCAGTATCTCATAGTGCACTTCAAATAGTGTACTGTGAAATATTGTAGGCATAGTACACTATCTAAAGTTTGAAACTTTCCTGTAAGTACCATCTACTAGCTTATTTACAAGGTTTAGGATATAGACCTTGATGGATTGTACCTGGTTTCACTGGCTACTCAGTCTAATTTTAACTGTGTCACTAGCAGAGTACAAATTTCCCCCTCTGCCCACATTCAATACATTTGTGCCTGATCGCTCTTGAAACCAAAATACTTCCCACATATATTTGTGGTTAATGATCCAGATAAAGCATATCCTTTCTACTTGTTGAAAAAAGACCCTGGGGAGTTGTACCGGGAAGTCTTGGACCCTTCAGTAACTGCATGTACTTTTTTTCTCTTGCTACACCACACACTTTATGTTTATTAAAGCCCTATAGGAGCAGACCTTAGTGAGTCCTGTGAGAGTTTTCAACTCGATAACCTTTTATAGATGTTGTATCTACCTACACTCCTCCATCCTAACCAAGGTGTCAGACTTTCTCTGAGCTTTCAACCAAAGTAATTTGTACATGCCAGAGGCCCTCAGAAATTTCTATGGTATATCTTGAATATTTCTTTGACATTTTGTGTTTATCTGTAAATATATAAATGATATTATTTCTCAAAATATTACCATGAGATTGGTAAGCTGAAAAAAATGTGCATCACGTTTCTCCTATGAGTTTCTTATATCCTCAGGATTCCTTCCCAGCCCTAGAATACCCTTTTCAGATCTGGTTAGGGTGATCAACCATTCAGATTTGCCTAGGACTGAGAAGATTCAAGGGACATGGGACTTTCAGTGCTAAAGCTAATGAAGCCCCAGACAAACTGAAAGCAAATGGTGACCCTAGATCTTAGACTTTCATGGAGGAATATTAAAGGATGACTTTTTGTTTTCCCATAAATTTACTAAAAAATGAGTTAGATTTACTGTGACAAGAGTTCATCTTTTCCAGGAAAGCATTTATCCTACTGTCTTTGTTCATTTTCTATTGCTAAAACAGATATCACAAACTGGGCAATTTATGAAGAAAAGAAATGTATTGCTTACAGTTCTAGAGACCTGGAAGTTCAAGGGCATGGTGACAGTTTCTCGCAAGGGCTTTCATACTGCATCACCACATGGTGAAGGACATCACCTGACCAGAGAGCAAGAGCATGTGTGTTGGCTCAGGTCTCTTTTCCCTTTGCTATAAAGCTTGCAGTCCCATCATAGGAGACTCACCCTGATTAACTTATCTAATTCCAAGTATCTCCCAAAGGCCCCACCTCCTATCAACATATAAATTAGAGGATTCCATTTCTACCACATGACATTTGGGCGACATATTCAAATAGTAACACCCACTAAAAATGGTGCTGCTTGTAAAGATCATTGACTGATTTCACTATGTTCAGGTAACTAAGAGTTTGCTTGTGAAAATGAAAAAAGTAACAGATTAATCAACAAGAATCAGATTGGAAGTCAAAAGGCCTCGATTTGAATACTGGATCTACCATATAACTCACTGCTGTATTTATTTATTCAACGAATGTTTATTAATCTCCTGTTTCTTGCTAACACTGTGCTAAGCTACGAGGGAAACAAAATAATAAGTAAGATAGCCCCCACCATCATGGGCTTACATTTAACTAGATAAATGATTGTTAAAGCCCCACTCAACTTTGAAGTCCTATGGCTACTCTTACCTTATTCCATTATTTAGCAACCCGACCTTGCCCTTTGCTAACTACCTTCCCTCTCTATGGGCTTAAACTCTGATAAATGTTGAATCATTGTCTCAAATAAAAGCTATTCTCATTCCTGAAGTAATGAGCTAAAGGAAAGATGCTTGCTCAGCTTTTCTTTATTCAACATAAATATGTTATCTGTGATCTTAGAGATATTGTTTTTCCTTGACATTGGGATTGAGGTGACCACTCGGAACAAATGCCTGAAGTCATTGCCAAAAATATTTTATTTAATAAAATTAAGGAAAAATATAATTACATATTTTACTTAATAAAGTTTAATAAAATAAAATAAAATTCAAATTCTTTGAAAGAAAGTCAGGATTTAAGTTTATATATTCTCTAATATGTGGTTAAATACTTGAACTTAATTCTCTTGCCCCCAAATCAGAAATTCTTCTGATTCTTTCTAAATAAAAATTCAAAAAGTGAAGCTTATATTCTCACTGTTAATGTTATTTAAGTAACACGTTTTAAAAGAGCAACATTGGCCGGGCGCAGTGGCTCACGCCTGTAATCCCAGCACTTTGGGAGGCCGAGGCGGGCAGATCACAAGGTCAGGAGATCGAGACCACTGTGAAACCCCGTCTCTACTAAAAACACAAAAAATTAGCCGGGCGTGGTGGTGGGCGCCTGTAGTCCCAGCTACTCGGGAGGCTGAGGCAGGAGAATGGCGTGAACCCGGGAGGCGGAGCTTGCAGTGAGCCGAGATTGCGCCACTGCACTCCAGCTTGGTGGACAGAGTGAGACTCCGTCTCAAAAAAAAAAAAAAAAAAGAGCAACATTGAGGTGGTGAGCTAACTTTTAAGGGGGTGCAATCCACAGGAAATCCAACAACTAGCTGAATTCAGTGAAAGCTGATACAAGCTCGGTCTGGATTTTCTAGGATGGACTTGAATTTGACATGATAACAATGTAACAATACCAAGCAGAGCAGTGATACACCTGTGTTCATGTCTTCTGAATTACTGTATCTAGAACTGCAAGTTTTCAGCTATTTATATACTTCTGTGCCTCTAAATAACATCTATTATGTAGCAAGAATAAGGATTTGTTCTGGCTTTGCCTATTCAAGAAACAAATCTTGTCTTCCCACAGCAATATGCTGCAGAATTGGGAAAACAAATATGCTGATTGAACTGTTTATTCACGCAACTGTAAATTTGTGTATCTTTGTCTATTAGCATAAGTTTTCCCTTTTGTGCTATGTTTCTGTGCGCCTCAGATTACAATTTGTATGTTCCCTCTTTGGGTAACTGGACATGAAGGTGACCAAATACCAACTCTGAATATGTAAATTGGGAGAACCATAGTTACTCATGTGAATGCATCATTCCAAAGTGTCAAACTCAGTCTTCTTGGACAATAAATAACTGTGCAGTAGTTCTACAGTTTTGTATTCAACTTTTATGTGTGAACATAATCTTTAAAACGCAGTGAGAGTTTTTCTGCAAGCCTACAAAGTTTAAACACTCTCATGCGACCTGACTGGCTCCTAGGTTGTCTAAACCTAAGGCTGAAGGTTTTCAAAAGATTTTGTTGAATCCACATTTAAACAAATTCACAAGCCTAGAAGCAGAATGATGAAATGTGTGTTATATTTTACTCATCAAATTAAACCTGAGCTACAGTTTATGAATTTGTTGGTGCAAATTTCACAAACTCATGCAATTTTTCACTTAACCTGCATTAATGGTTTCGACTCTTTACAGAGTGACAGTGCTCTGTATTTCTGTCAGAAATCCAGTTTTTTACTAAAAAAAAAAAAAAAAGAAAGAAAAAAAGGAGCAAGGATGCATCAATGCTAACATGAATATGGAGTTAGTATATTAAAATTCATGAAGTCCTGTCAACTGAGCTGATGCAAACTCTGTTTGCCCAAAATACATGGTGACATTGCAAGCCAACAAAGACGAAAACAGCTCAAGAAAGCTTTTTCTGATGCTATTTCATTCCTCTGAATATCAAGTAAGCTGCCTTTCTCCAGGTGGGAGCCACATGCAGGTTCACCATTCTGTAAAGTTAGGCTGGAGCTGGTTTTCCTAGCCCAAGAATTTTCTATCTGTCTGTTCTTCTTCCTCCACTCTCAGCATGCTCACGGCATATGGAACAGAAAAAAATCTCTGAACCATGATCGCGTTTTTCTCAGACAAGCAATGTCCTCTCTTGTCACTTGACTTGAATTGAAACCAAACAAGCCCCACAGATACATTTGTATTCAGACTCAGTAAAACACTCCTTTATAATATTGTCTCAGGGACTAGTCTGAAGAGTTCTGACTGGTTACCTTCACATGGGAGGCAGACTTAATATAATCTGGCAATGAGGTAGAAGATACACAAGCCTGCTAGAATTCTGACAAGCTCTTAGGTAACGATCAAATAAAACATGGCTACAATTGTTAGTAGTTTAAACTGGCGAGTTTCTGAAGTTTTGCAAATTAAATAGGACAAGTCAATTTTTTCTAACTTGTAAATTAAATAGGACACATAAATGCTTTGAAATCCCGGGCTCTGTCACTCACATTTTCTCGGAATCATCAATCATCATGAATTCTTTCATTAAAGCTGTTACAAAATGTGATATATTCTTACATACAGTTTGAAAAGAGTCTTGAAAAAATTACTTAAGATCAAAGACCATGTCTACTGTGAATTCTGTGAAAGTGTTAGCATTTGGCTAGCACAATACAAGTTTAATTATAATCGCAAGAATAATTATGTGTACATTCAGAAGGGACTTTGGGAGGTCAAAAGTTCAAAGACCCACCTTCAGGCTATGTGGCTGCAAAGCCTTCTCTGTAGATGAGACTTTAGCCTATTTAAAAGAGCTCTAAAAATGAAAATCCCATGACTTTCTTTCTGCTTACTCCTTAATATATATAATCTGTCTTGGTTAGAAGCCTTCTTCCTTTAACATCTACTCTCTTATTATGGGGCTTACACATTCATTATTATATAGACTAGAGTGCTATCTAATAGAACTTTCTGTGAAAATGGTGTGTTCTATCTTACTCTAATATAGTAGTTACTAGCCACATGTGGCTATTGAACACTTGTGGCTAATGCAACTGAGAAACGGAATTTAGAATTTCAAGTTTAGTTTTAAAGTGAACATAAATACCACATATGTCTGGTGGCTGGTCTTTTGGACAGTGTATAATTCAAGAAAATATGTTCATCGTTTTTTAAGTTAAAAATATTAATCTTCACTTTTTTTGTTTGTTCAACAGATATTTATAAGGGAACCTTCCTTTATAAATGGAGTGTATTCCATGCCAGACACAGTTCCAGGTAGAAGGAATACATTTGAGACTAAAAGGGAAATAGCTCCATTAATACAAAACTTACATTCTAGCGGGGGGAAAATAAACAAAATAATTAGAAATAGCATAAATATAATAAAGGAAAACAAAACAGTAATGTGAAGAGTAGTAACAAGCTGGTTGTTAAACATGCTATTTTAGATAGCGTTATCAGGTGAGTGCTCTTTGGTACAAGGACATTTGAACTGAGACCTCAATGATGAGAAAAAGCCACTTCTGTTCACAGCCAAGGAAAAGAATCCCAGGAAAAAGGGAAGAGCAAGGACAAATGCTGAGGCAGAACTTAGTTTGGCATGTTAGGGCAGTGGAAAGGCCAGTATCACTTTAACTCAAGAAAGGATGGAAAAGAAGAATGAGATAAAAGAAGTAAACTGAAGTCAGGTCAGGGCTTTAGAGATCATAGGAAACAGCTGCTTTTATTCTAGAGAAATAGTAAACATTTCAAGGCCTAAGTGAGTGTTCTGATTTACATGTCATAAAGATAACTCCTAATGCAAGAATATAGATTATCAGATTGTAAGGAAAAAGCAAGAGAGTACCCATAATGATAGCCTTGTGATAAAGAGCAATGGCAAGAGGTAGACAACTGTGAAATAGTCTATATTCCAGAAAATTTTGCAGATAAAAACTAATGGATGAGTGGATGGGGGAGAAAAATTAAGAAAGAGACTTAGGACTTTGGTGTTAGGAACTTGTTGACTGAGATGGAGAAAACTGAGAAAGGCATAAGCTTGTAATGGTTAAATCAAGAATTAAATCTTAAATGTGTTGTCATTAAGATGCAAATGGCATTAAGATGCCAAATCAATAAGAAATAAGATAGAAATCTGAAGCTCATGCTAACAATATGCATTAGAAGTCCTCAGCAGAATTGGTATTTAAAGACATAGGACAGGATATGGTCATTTAGGGAAAGTAAGTAGATAAACAAAAGAGGTCAAAATAGTTACAGGGGAATAGTTACAGTAATAGTTAAAAAATAGTTACAGCAATAGTTATAAAATAAATAAAGGGGAAGATCATAATTAAGCCTTCTTTTAGGCCTATTTACTTTAGACAATGCTTACAGAACCTACTCTGAATTATAATCATTGTATGGCTAGAATTTGAAACCTCTACATAAAATGTACAGATCTAAACACTTCGGTCACATCAATTCATCTATAGTTCAGCAAATACATTATTGATTCAGATGTCTATGATTTTATACACATCATCATTTGGTCTAAAAGTCAGTATTTTTGCCTACATTCTTCCATTACCAATAAGCTGAAAATTTCAACTCTTCCTTCAAGAACTCATTTAATAGATCCTTCCCTGTCCCCTGACTCCTTTGTGACTGCCCTTGTGACTAACTCTGTTGTAGTCATTATTTGTTTTCAGATCAATCTGCCAAAATAATGTGAACACTTTGAGAATAGATATTATAGTCATCTTTGTATCTCTAGTACCTAGCACAGAGTTTTATTTATTCAGGGGCAATAGAATAGTTGCTACTTCAAAACTATGCTAGTTTCTCTTCTAAATCCTGCCTCACAATAAGAGAATTCTCTTCAAGCTCAGCACAAGCAGTATCACTTATATTTTCTTCTCTTGGCCTCTTGGGGTTACCTTTTCTATTTGTAAGTTTGCCAAAAGCATAATTAAGATTCTCAATCCAAAAGAGAGTCATTGCTCTTCAACTAAAAAATATTGTGTTTCTGTTGTGTTTCAAGCTTTCAGAACAAGACTCTCTCAATAAACTTGTTAAAAATGCTTATTTCCCAGATTCACCTTTTTAATTCTGAGTCTGTGTGTCTGAGTTGGCTTTTACAAATGTGCAGTTTTATTTAGTGTCCTAAGAAATGCTGATGGAGAGAGACCTTTTGCAACATCTTGAGCTATAGTTCAAGGGTTTCAGAAAGCACTCCCATTCTCCCCGTGGCCTCAAAAGTACCTAGTAACACAGACACAGGAAGAGCCATATTAAATTACATATTATTCTAGAGGAAAATTATTTAGAAAACAATTTTAGAAAATGTCTAATTACTGGAACTTTTTTTCTTAATTCCATTTTAGAGAGGGCTAAGTATAAATGTATTCTAATATTGTTGTCCCTGTATCTAATCAGATATCTACATAGAATGCAAAATTACAGACAAATACAAAGACAAATTGTTAGTTCAATTTGTCATCTCATTCTATAGGTGACTTTCTAAAAATCTATCAAATTTACAGCATTCGTCTACTCTTACTTTTAAGCATGTTTTTCTTCTTAATACCAATAGATTATTTACAGTCTCATGACACTTAGACAATCAAAATTTTGGTCATTCTATTAGCTCGATGAAAAAAGAGAAACAGAAAACTAAATAAACCTGAGAAAGAACACCTAGCTATTTCAAGTGATAAACATATAGCATGGGATGCCAGAGGAGATCAGAAACAGCTGGAACAGCCATGGTTCCATTTATCAACAAAGTCGATTCTGCTTCCCTGGTAAGTGCTACAGAAATCCCCTTACTTGTAGCTAAACCTGTGTTTCTTCCAAAGCACTGTATTTTGACAAGACAAACAGACCTCCCTAATTCAGGAGGACCAGTCTGTTCAAGGGGACATAATGAGATATTCTCTTTGAAAACTTCTATCTGAAAATATCTAATAATATTTTAAATACAGTTCTTTTATAAGCAAATCATCCACTCAAAAGCAAAACTCAAGTGCTGATATGTGACAACAGCTGGTTCTGAGTTTTATATGAATGGCAATGACAGGCGCAGACCTGAGGTGTTATCAACTGTGCAGTTTCAATAAGATAAATTAAGAGCCTACATATTTATCAGTAACTGAACCAGTGAGTTCACATAACTCTAAAGATAATTTCTATGCATTTTTGAGATTGCAAGATCTACCCATCTGTAGTTCAATAACTATAGTAGCACTAAAACATCTGATCAATAGCTCAAAGCTAAATAGGGACCCAGGAGAAAATCTCTTTTTGCCAGAAATGTATGAATCTTTTCTTAAGTGGTGGACCACAATCACCACCAAAGTATTTACCCTAATTAACTCCTCATGTACAGTTCCCTCAGGATGAATTAAAAGTATTTTCTACCCAATCTTCTAAAAGGTAAATTCTCTAATTTCCCCCAAATTACTGTCACATTAGTCAGCTGGTCGATCCTTTAAAACTCCGTGCTGGGATTCTTTCCAACAAATTTCAAAACTGAGCTGTTAAATCTAATATGCTTTCTAAGAAGTAAGCAGATGTTTTAGGCACAACTATTTCTCAATAGATCACAGTTTTGCTTTGGTCCATCTTGCTGTAAAAATGATTAACAAAAATGTAAGACTTTTCATTATTGCTTCAGTATTCGAACACATGTTAGCTCTAGAGAAATGGCTATGGCATAAAAGTGGACTCTTGATTCTCTTACAGAATTGAGGAGATTAGGTGTAGTAAAATGTTGACATTGGTAAACAGTAAAAAGTAAAGCTGAAAAGGGTCAATGAAATAAGATAATCAAAGGCTTTATATAAGTATTGGGTTTTTTATTCTACAAGCAATGGAAGACCATTGAAGAATTACGAGAATGAGACTTGCTTATTCCTACCTCCAGCCTCAGTGCAGTCTAGAGATGCAAAATGATTACATGCTTGAGAAGTGAAAAGTATGAAATGGTTACCATGGTCACAGAGGTAGTGTGGCATCATGTATAAAATCCCAGACTAAGTGTGACTATCACTTAGAATTCTAATTCTGTTACATATTAGCTGTATGACTTTGGGCAAGCTATGACATCTCTGCACATCATTTTCCTCATGCATTAAGAAAAGGAATAATAATGGCATGTTATATAAAACATCTTACTAGGATTTAATACCATCTTAAGTACTACTGATGAGTAGTGCTTAGAGCAGCACCTGATACCTAGTAATCACTCAATAAATGTTAGTTATTAGCATTACTTTAATGTACTATTTACTGTTTGGTGTGCTTTTTATATATTATCTGATATTATCCACCAAATAAATTAACAAAATAATTTAATATTAACTATTCAATAAATAACTCCTCACAATGATCCTTATTTTATAGCAGAGGTAATTGATACTCAAAGACATTAAATAATTTTACAAGGTTGCACACCTGCTACATTAGAAAGCCAAGACTGCAATAGAGTCTTCTGACTCTAGAATCTGTGCTCTTCATCACCACTCTTTTCTTCATCGAGCAGCTTTAGTAATAAAATTAGATTAGCATAACAAGGAAGAAATGCATTTCATCAATATTCTCCAGATGATGAATTACATGGCATTAACTAGATCTGTGTTAACATCATTTGAGATGGTCTATTAGCCAAACATTTTACCTTCCCATCCACACAAACACAAACATCTAACCAAAATTCTTAAGAATATTTACTTTAAGTAAGATTTAAATCTCCAAAAAAATAGATTTCAAAAAGTCTATATCTGATAATCCATCAACTTTACATATCCCTTTGTCTTCCCAGTCCAGTTCCTTCTCTCTAATAAGTAGCATCATTAGGGCTATGCTTTAAGCAGATTTCTGCATCATCAGTAAGTTGGTTGGATTGAACCAGGAAAAGACCAGGAAAATGAGCCCAATTCAGAAGCTATTGCAGTAGTTTAGAAAACTAAAAATGGTCTGAACTACAGGAATAGCAACGGCAATTTTTAAAAAAACGAAAAACAGGAATGAGGTGTTGTAGAACTAAAACGGAAGGAATCTGATGGTTAAGTTTATGTAGAAGGTTAAAAAGGGGAGGGAGGAAACTTTGAGCCAGGATGACCGGTATGATATAAATAACATATTATGTGGAACCTTAAAAAAGTTGTAGGCCATAGAAAGGCACACCCAAAGGCAGCCCGAAAACCCAAAACCACACTGGAAAAGAATATTAATCACAATGCTTTCTTCAGTCCCGTGTCCCATTACCTTGATTACATGCTCTAAATTTTCAGCATTGGATTAAAGATTTTTGCCTATTATTTCCTAGTTTCTAAACTTTTAGTAACCTTTTGTAATACTAATGGTTGTCTCCTCACATTCCTGCCTCGGAGAATATGGATCAAAACTTCAGACTTCTCAGCAATCCCCTATCCCTGGCTTTCTTTCTGAAGGCAATAGGTAAAAATGAAAGCAAGACAGATGATAAACTGTAAAAGAGTGGGAAGATAAATCTGATTTTGAATTCATCCATATTTAGCTATTAAGAGTATAGTCCAAATGTGGGTCTATGACTTAGAAAGAAAACAGAGAAATATATTTTGGAATTCTCTAAGTGGGGAAGATTGCTTAGCTACAAAAGTAAATGAGGATTCCAAGAGAGAAGTATTTAGACAGAAAAGAGAACTGGTCTAAGAATACACTATAAGGGAATGCCTACATTTAGAGAAAATCAAGCCAGGAAGAGAGACACAGAAAAAAATATTAGAGTGGTAGGAGATTAACCAGAAGTGTGATCTCACAGAAACCAAGAAAGTGGAGTTGGGCATGGTGTTGCATACCTATAGTCTCAGTTACTTGGTAGGCTGAGAAGGGAAAATTCCTTAAGCCCAGGAATTCAAGACCAGCCTGCAAAACATAGTGAGACCCTGTCTCAAAATATAAGAAGAAATAAACCAAAGAAGTGGAGATTGCCAACAATGTATTCAAATTCAGAGGACTGTAGTGGATATGCATTGTTTTGGGTTGCCCACATTCCTGTCCTCAAATAACAGCACTTCCTCCCCTCTCCTTGCAATTAGAGAACACCTGCTTCTCAATAGCAATTGTGGTTCCAATTGGGGCCATCCCTTTTAATACTATTCCCACCCTCGCCTGAGACACAGGTATACTAAGAGTCCCAAATGTGGCCAAACATGGTACTTCGACCCCTGACCACAACTCCTAAGCCTCATAGAACGAAAGTGCAATTTATTTGACTCCTTCCCCTATACATGAAAGGAAGGGATGAGGAAGAATTCTCCTTAAGGTTGACAAAGTTGTAAAAATATGAGCTTGAAACGTGTGACTGGTGGTGACTAATGGCTTTTTCCTCCACAAGTTGGAAAATCTAGTTCTCAGTAGCATATTCAGAAAGAAGTAAAGAGAGACTGGAAGAGAGATTTCTGACAGCTCAAATCCCAGAGGCCTATTTCTGCACTGATTCTTGCTCTCCTATGACTGATTTTTTACTACTACTTTCTTTGAATTTGCACACTTCCCTAGAATCACTGTAATAAATGACCCCTCCTATCTTTTTTTATTCAATCTCGTTCTATCTCTTCACAGTAAGGTTTTTGCCACAAACAACTAAGAATCCTGACTAAAGGAGAGATTACTGAAAGGAATGAGAAGAAGCTACAAGATTTTATAACTTGTAACTTGTAGGTAACCCGAAGGAAACTGGAATCAGAAAATCATTGGCAATAGAAAATAGATGTCAAGGTTAAGGACAAACGTGTGGTGACGAAGTGAATTAGTAAAGGTGAGCTGGATTTCTGACAAACATAGAAGGAGGAAAAGGGGCAGTAATTTTAAAGGACAACAGGTTTATAGGAGACTGTGCCCTTTATAAAAAATGGGCAATTCTTTATAAATTAATAAACATTTTTTTATGAAGGAGTTGTGATATTGTGATTAAAAAATAGTACACAGCTCCTCTTCAGTATTTGTCTGTGGCATTTTCTAGTATACATAAACAAGGTCAATCAACCTTGTAGAGGTAATACAAATTTTCAGAAAAAAAAAATTTTGGTTTCATTGGTATTTTTTAAGTGATTTTGTTTCTGTGTTCAAAATATATTTATTAAAGTTTCTTTTGAAAATGGCAGGTTTTTTTTTTTTTTCCAGCTATGCTAAGGGAAGCCAACAAAAGAATTTTAGTTGACTTGGATGCTATATCATTAACAGAGGAACACGGGATAACAGAAGGTCAATAAATATAAATCAAAGGCAGAACTTGCTACTCTAGAGTTGATTCTCTGTCTCCCTAACTAGAGTTCTCCTCTCAAAGCTCGCTTCCTCAAACTTGAAACCTAGGGGTGGGGGTGAGGGAGATGGTGGTCTTCATACAAAAAATTTGGTTCTCTGAGCAGATTTTAGTAGAGAAGAGGGCTCTGCAATTCAGTTCAGTGAAAGGAGAGGAACCCCCTCACTGTGACCACACTGTGGTCAGCGTGAAAGTTTCCACTGCAGCTTGCAAACAAACCACAATGTGTATGCAGACCTATACTATCCAATTTTATGTTTACAACATTCCTGTGAGAAAGCCAGAGGAGACGTCATCATCCACTTTTAAGATACAAAGCAAAGAAGGTTCACATAGATTTATGTGATTTACCAAAATCATTCAACCACTATGCAGGAAAGCCAAGAATTCAGCCCAGTTCTCCTGACACAAGCTCCAGACTGTCATGTGTGTCCGTGTGAAGAGACCACCAAACAGGCTTTGTGTGAGCAATAAAGCTTTTTAGTCACCTGGGTGCAGGCAGGCTGAGTCGGAAAAGAGAGTCAGTGAAGGGAGATAAGGGTGGGGCCGTTTTATAGGATTTGGGTAGGTAAAGGAAAATTAGAGTCAAAGGGGGGTTGTTCTCTGGCGGACAGAAGTGGGGGTCACAAGGTGCTCAGTGGGGGAGCTTTTTGAGCCAGGATGAACCAGGAAAAGGACTTTCCCAAGGTAATGCCATCACTTAAGGCAAGGACCGGCCATTTGCACTTCTTTTGTGGTGGAATGTCATCAGTTAAGGCGGGGCAGTGCCTTTTTCACTTCTTTTGTGATTCTTCAGTTACTTCAGGCCATCTGGGCGAATATGTGCAAGTCACAGGGGATGCAATGGCTTGGCTTGGGCTCAGAGGCCTGACATTCCTGCCTTCTCATATTAATAAGAAAAATAAAACAAAATAGTGTTGAAGTGTTGAGGCAGCGAAAATTTTTGGGGGACGGTATGGAGAGAGAATGGGCGATGTTTCTCAGGACTGTTTCAAGTGGGATTAGGGGCGGCGTGGGAACCTAGAGTGGGAGAGATTAAGCTGAAGGGAGATCTTGTGGTAAGAGGCAATATTGTGGGGTTGTTAGAAGGAACATTTGTTGCATAGAATGATTGGTGATGGCCTGGATGCGGTTTTGTATGAAATGAAAAACTAAACGGAAGATACAAGATCTGTATAAGAGAAGGAGAAAAAACAGGTATTAAAGGACTAAGAATTGGGAGGACCTAGGACATCTAATTAGAGAGAGCTTAAGGGGGTTCAGCATAATTACTTGCTTGGTTGGTGAGTTTTTAAGCTCTAAGTTTTTGGGGTGCAGTCCAAGTTGGGCTGGTGTCTGGTATGAGACTGGGACCTAATAAAAAGGAGTGTCCATACAGGAGCTCAAATGGGCTGGAACCTGTAGCATTCCAAGGACAGGCCAGAATTCTGAGAAGGGAAAGTGGTAAAAGTATTGTCTAGTCCTTTTTAAGTTGGTGACTGAGCTTGGTGAGGTGTGTTTTTAAAAGACCATTAGTCCGTTCTACCTCTCCTGAAGACTGAGGACAGTAAAGGATATAAAGGTTTCACTGGATACCAAGAGCCTGAGAAACCACTTGGGTGATTTGACTAGTGAAGGCTGGTCCGTTATCAGATTGTATAGAGGTTTGAAGGCCAAACTGAGGAATTATGTCTGACAGAAGGGAAGAAATGACCGTGGTGGCCTTCTCAGACCCTGTGGGAAAGGCCTTTACTTATCCAGAGAAAGTGTCTACCTAGACCAAGAGGTATTTTAGTTTCCTGACATGTGAGTAAAGTCAACTTCAACTTGCCAGTCCTGGGTGTCTTGTTTTTCTAAGACCAGCCGAGCGGGTGCAAAAGAACCAGCG